>NC_083463.1:887960-1052960 GCF_030014155.1 Tachysurus vachellii
ATTGGGGCACGTGCCTTTGAGATCGTATTGAGTATGGAGACGTCAGAAAAAGACACGCAGCAGCTGAGAGGGTATGACTCGCGCCCAGGGGAAGTGCATAAAGTGGATGCGCTAGCAGCACGCCATTCCGATTAGAGAGGGAAGACGTGTTACAGATGTCATGGCAAAGATCACAGCACGCAGGTGTGCACAGTGCCATAATTGTGAAAAAATTGAAAATTAGGGAGGAACATATTAATTAAAAGAACATGCAGAGGAAAAAAGGAAAAAAGTAAATGTTTTGCTGACAAAAACACTAAGTATGTGGAGGCAGAGGAGGCTGAGTTGCCCATGTTTTCGCTGTTAAGTGATGAGAAGGACAAAAAGTCATTGCAGCCGTGAGTATCATATCTGAGGAAATGTTCCAAGCAGCATTCGCAACTGAGCCACTAGAGGTCACTGGAGTCAAACTTAAGACTTATACAGGAGAGATTATTCCTGTATTGGGACAGTTTAAAGCGAAAGTGAACTATGAAGGACAAAGTGAACTGCTACCCTTAGTTGTAGTAAAAGGGGAGGGGCCAGCTCTGTGTGGCAGAAATTGGCTACAAAAGATACTTCAATGGTTAGTGGTTAGCACGTTCGCTTCACACCTCCAGGGTCGGGGTTCGATTCCCACCTCCGCCTTGTGTGTGTGGAGTTTGCATGTTCTCCCCGTGCCTCGGGGGTTTCCTCTGGGTACTCCGGTTTCCTCCCCCGCTCCAAAGACATGCATGGTAGGTTAATTGGCATCTCTGGAAAATTGTCCGTAGTGTGTGATTGTGTGAGTGAATGAGAGTGTGTATGTGTGCCCTGCGATGGGTTGGCACTCCATCCAGGGTGTATCCTGCCTTGATGCCCGTTGATGCCTGAGATAGGCACAGTCTCCCGTGACCCGAGGTAGTTCGGATAAACGGTAGAAAATGAGTGAGTGTGAGATATGGTGGAATGAGGAAAAAAAAAAGTTAAATTATATAAAAACAAGATGCAACCAAGATAAAAAAATGTCATGAGGAAAATAAGAAAGAAGAAACTGAAATGTAGAAAAATAGATCAACTACACAAAAAAGAAGATTCCTTTAATGTTTAAAGGAATTTTAATAAAGATTTTAAAAGTGTTTGGTGAAAAGGGTTTGAAAAGAAGACAATTTTAAAGGAAAATAAATAAATCAAGATCACAACTGTGAGTCAATCATCTTTGGAGAAACAAATTTGAGATACAATTAAAGAGGTAAAAATAATCTCTAAACATCTGTAACACATGGATGTGTATTTGTGTAATCAGTGTGATGATGTGATGATATCTCTGTTGTGTGTACATATAGATCTGAAGGATTTGACTTTGGATTGTGTTGAGAGCCAGTGGCATGCACGAGATGTTATCAGACACTGGTATGTACTGGATGGAGCTGCAGGACTCTACATACCTGATACTGGTTTTCTTAATACTGGTTCTCAGCAAATAAATAATAATAAATATAAAGGTACACCTCAACCAATTATTAACTTATCCGTCAGTAGACAGACGGACATAGATAATACAAAGAGAAGGAGAAATAGGGAAAGAAAAGAGAAACGTAAGGTGAATAAACAAAGAAAGATACCGAGGGCTCAGATGCTGTACCTAGACAGCTGGAAGAAGATTCCAAAAGAAAAAAAGACTATAACGCATTATGTGTTATGATGTTTTATTTTCAGGATGTTCAAGAAAATTCTGAAATGCTTTTCTTTTTATTATAATCATGTATTTGCATGTAATAGAGTTGGTTAGATTAATATTGTTTATTTTACTGTAAACTTTCTTGTAGTGAATGCTTATAAATTACCACCAGGGAGTATCTGCACACAAAGTGTTTCAAGGCCTGCTGTTGAAATGAAGCTTTCTGTGTATCCGTGGGGAGTGACCTGCACGTGTAGTGTTTTATAGCTTGCTGTCAAATTCCACGGCGAGAGAAAGCTTCAGTCCTATATAATCATAGCCTGAAAAGATACAGGAAGTTAACTGCAACCATATGACCATATATAGACATTAGCAGCACACACAGAACTCGACGGCGAGATATGTTTGGGAAACCGAGAAGTGTTTATGAAATAATATGGTAGCCTCTAGAAGGCACGCAGCCAACCAAACCTGACTGCCAGATTCAACTGGCCACCGTAAAAAAGTATAAAAGCCCGCCTTGAATCACATTGGGTATGCATTCTATTGTAGACAGCCTTAGTGCATGTTATACTTTAGGTGCATCATGGAACAAACGCAAGTTTACATTTGGAGAGTGTTTCTTGGTTTGTTATAATCTTTGCATCTTAATACCTTTTACTTATTCTAGTACTGTTTGATTATTTGAAGGAAGATTTTATTTGTAACTTTTTATTTTTATTTTACATATTACACACACCTATCTGTATTACACTACTTTTAATAAAAACAAGGCCTCCCATTGTGAGGATCCTGAAAAGACAAAAAGGTATAAGTCTGCCTCCTTCACTTAAAGATTCAAACAATAGATTAAGTATCTACGAATTTCTCCGGGAACGCGAGTCGAGGGCTGGCGAATGTGGGAGCGGCATACGGAGCGGCTGGAGGAGGAACTGCCGGTGGTGGGGGGTTTGGCGCTGCGGTGATTCCTCGCAAATTCCCCCACAGAGATCCCAGAAAGTGCAAGGGGTTTCTGATGCAGTGCTCGTTCTTCGTAGCGCAGCAACCGGCACTGTACCCGACCGAGGCCAGCCGCATAGCATTTGTGTTGCACGCTCCTCACCGGCAAGGCACTGGAATGGGCCACTGCTGTATGGGGAGAAGACGGTTCCACATTCCCCACTTTCGAGCACTTCCTCGCACAGTTTCGAGCTGTTTTCGACCACTCCACCACAGTCGAGAGCGCAGAGGAGCATCTACTGGCCATTTCTCAGGGAGATTGCACGGCTGCGGACTACGCGCTGGCTTTCCGCACTCTCGCCGCGGAGGCAGGCTGAGAGGAGAGGCCCCTGAAGTTGCTATACCGCACGGGCTTGAACCCGGATCTGCAAGCCGAGCTCACCTGTCGGGAAGAAGGGAGGAACCTGTTGGAGTTTATGGATCTCTCCATACAAATCGATAATTTAATGCGAACCTGTCGAGCATCCACCTCCCGACCTGAGACCACATGCCCTTTCCGACCTGAGAATCCCGAACCCATGCAGCTCAACTTCGCACGCCTCATGCCCGAAGAGCAAGCGCGTCGCTTCCGTCTCCAGCTCTGCCTGTACTGCGGAGAATCCGGACACAGGCTGCCTGCCTGTACCACCAGGCCGCCTAGCAGGCGGAACACTCCGGTGAGTTCAGATCTCCTCACTCCTCGTTCACTAAGCTGCGCGCAGATTCAAGTGCAAGTCGAGATACGAGGGGAGAAAATTAATCTGGCCACTCTTATCGATTCAGGCTCAGCAGGGAACTTTATGTCAGGGGAATTCACCCAAGTCTATAACGTGCCGGTAACCCAATGTGTTTCCCCTATGGCAGTGGAGGCGATAGACAGTCGGCTGCTCAGAGAGGGACATATCACGCGCATAACTGAGGACCTCCGACTACAAGTGGGGCCTCATCATCGCAAACTCATCCGCTTCCATGTCATCCACTCTCCGTGTCATGCGCTCATTCTGGGACTACCATGGCTCCAGCTCAACAACCCCATCATCTCCTGGTCTGACCTGCGAATCTCGAGCTGGGACAAGGCCTGCGCCCAACACCTGTGGCCAGCAGAAAAGCCACTCCAACTCAACACCACAACCACCGCGTCTCCTGCCTCCCACACACCCGAACTCCCAACAGAATACCAGGACCTCGTGGAGGCCTTGAACAAATACATTGAGGAGGAACTAAAGAAGGGGTTTATCTGGCCCTCCGTTTCCCTGGCATCCTCTGTGTTCTTCTTCGTAAAGAAAAAGGATGGGGGTCTCCGACCATGCATCGATTTCCGACCATGCATCGATTACCGAGCACTGAATGACATAATGATAAAGTTCCGGTATCCTCACCACCTCATGCCCTCAGCCTTGGAACAGCTCCGCCAGGACCGATACTTCACCAAGCTGGATCTGCGCTGTGCATATAACCTTATCCGAATCAGAGAGGGGGACGAATGGAAGACCGCCTTTTCGACCCAATCCGGCCACTACGCATATTTAGTCATGCCGTTTGGCCTTTCGAACAGTCCAGCTGTGTTTCAGTGTTTTATCAACGACGTATTCCGCGACATGCTGGACCGCTGGGTGATCGTATACATTGATGACATTCTGATATACTCCGAGACCATGGAAGATCACGTCCGGCACGTGCGAGCAGTGTTACAAAGCCTGATCCAGCATCGACTCTATGCCAAGGCGGAGAAATGCGAATTTCATAAGACCTCAACAGCCTTCCTAGGCTACGTCATCTCGGCAGAGGGGGTGGCAATGGATGACTCAAAGGTGCGGGCGGTATTGCAATCGCCATGACCGCAAAAAGGAGCTGCAACGCTTTCTGGGGTTCGCCAATTTCTACCGCCGCTTCATCTGCGAGTTCAGAGTGATCGCAGCACCCCTAACGTCCATGACAAAAAAGGCACCAGCTCGCCTCACCTGGTCACCTGAAGCAATCACAGCGTTCCAATGTTGTTGTCCCATCCTTCACCACCCTGTTCCAGACCGACCGTTCACAGTTGAGGTGGACACCTCAAGCACGGGAATTGGAGCCGTCTTATCTCAATGCCAGGGTCCAGCCAATAAGATGGCAATGGCAGCACTGGCTGGAGGGTGCACGGCACCCGTTCACTGTCCTGACCGACCACAGAAATCTTGAATATCTCCGCGCCGCTAAACGCATGAATCCACGCCAGGCACAGTGGGCCATGTTCTTCACCCATTTTTAATTCACCGTGACCTAGTTGATGCACTGATGAGGGGTATCGCCCTCAGGCCTACGGGCAGACGGAGCAACTAAACCAGGAACTCATCCGCTTTCTCTGCTCGTACTGCCAGAGCAATCAGGCCAAATGGAGCAGATATCTAATGTGGGTGGAGTACGCACAGAACTCCCTCGTCAAACCCGCCACCGGCCTCACTCCTTTCCAGTTTGTCCTGGGCTTTCAGCCTCCCTAGTTCCCGTGGTCCGGCACACCCTCCGACCTGTCGGCCGTTGACGGGTGGTTTCGTTGGAGCGAAGAGACGTGGAGCGCGGCACATCGACAATTACAGAGAGCCATCCGGAGACAGAAAGCGATCCGGAGACAGAAAGCGCAGGCCGACAAACATCGCAGAGCACATCCTGACTATCAACCCGGTCAGTGGGTCTGGCTTTCTATCCACGACCTCCGTCTCTGCCTGCCCAGTCGAAAGCTTAGCCCCAGATATGTGGGCCCATTCCGGATCATCAGACGGATTAACCCAGTATCTTACCGCCTGGCGCTACCACCGACCTACCGCATCTCACCCACCTTCCACGCCTCGCTGCTGAAACCTGCTGATAGGGACCCAGAGGGTTCCACCGATCCACCGGCGCCACCACCTCTCCTGATTGACGGCGAAGAGGCTTACCATGTCCGCTAGCTACTGGACTCCAGACGCCGAGGGGGCCATCTGAAGTACCTGGCCGACTGGGAGGGGTACGGTCCAAAGGAGCGCTCATGGGTGAAGGCGGGGAATATCCTGGACCCCTCGCTCACCGCCGACTTTCACCGACGGCATCCAAACAGGCCAGCTCTCCGATCTCGTGGACGACCCTGGGAGTTGCTCGCGGGGGGGGGCTCTGTCATGGTCGGTGCACCTGCCTCGCCCCCGACCGTCAACACAGAGAAGCGTCTCCGGAATATTAGTCGCTTCCTGACTACACCTTCCAACACCCATTACAAAGACTGATTGCTTCGCTACCTGATTCCTATCAGCCAGTTCCTATATATACAGTACGAACTTGACCTTGACTCTTGTGCGAAGTCTCGGTCTGCGTTAGCAATCATTCTGAGCGTTTCTCGTTTGTCTTAGTTCTGGTTTTGATCTAGTTTCTGTGTTCTGGTTCTCTGATTGTTTGCCCTGATCTTCTGCCTGTCTTTTCATGTCTGATTTCTGCCTGCCCTACGATATCGTGTTTGCCGATTCTGACCCTACCTGTCTGTTTACGAGTTTCAATTAAACGCTGCAAATGGATCACCAGCCTTATGACTCCTCATTACAGTACCTCAGTATCTCCAGTGTACAGTGTGGATTCTTCAGTCCATCAGAGAGCAGCTTCACTCCTGAATCCTGTAGTTCATTGTTACTCAGGTTCAGTTCTCTCAGACTGGAGGAGTTTGAGCAGAGAACTGAGGACAGAACTCTACAGCTTTCCCCTGTCAGATCACACACACAGAGCCTGGAAGAGAAATGATGAAGCGTTTGATTTATTTGTCTGATAGTGAATTGAGGTCTTTTTATCAGTGAGAAATAAAGTGTCTACCTTAAGACAAGGTTCTAATATCAGGATAAAAATCGAAAATGAACATGTGTGTTCTGCTTGAGAACATTTACACATTTACACACTGTCCTTTACTGCTTCATTACAGTGTGTTCAGTGTGTAGATCTGTGTACATTGTACACACTTTTACTTTGTGTTACAAACATTTTCAGGAATGTGTGTGTACACGAGTATTTACACAGGGAATTCTCTTTTTTGGGAAAAACCTGAGCTGACAGAAGATTTCGAGCACACTGTTAGAGCTATTTAGAGACCAGTGTGATGTTTCTGGAGGATAAAAGCTGGTTTATTAATTACTTCTGTTTGTCACGACATCTTTATTTAAATGCTGTACAACACTTTAGTATGACTAGAGTATTAGTATGTTATTAAATGTGTGTGTAATGTACACTGATCTACACACCGTGGAAATAAATGTACTTTGTTCTGATGTGAGAAGTGATGTAGATCTTTCACAGAGACAGTAAAACTGTTGGTGGTGTTTTTTAATAACCTTCACACACAGAGACACATCACATAATATCCTCAATACACAGATCAAATAAATAAGTGTTTTTCTATATGGTGTGAATTAGCTTTGTTTCTGATGTTGATATTTATCACTATTGACCCTGTTTTTAGTCTTTGGATTATTGCTTCTTCAGATTTTTGGATGTGATTTGTTCTCATCATGGACTGTTTGTTACGGTTATTTCAGACTCGGCCTGTTTTTTAACCCTGCCATTGCTTACTGATTTTGGATTGTTTGTCTTATCTTTTCTTCATTAAAACTTCTTCACATGGATTTTGCCAACTCGTCATTACAGTGTTCATGATCACCTGGGTACAGTGTAGATCTCTTTTTCTCTCCTTCCAACCGTTTTCTTTCCCTTCACCACATTCACACCTAATTCACCTTTCCTGTAAACTGTTTCCACATTTTGGTCTTCAGCTGCTGTTACATAAGTCACAATAACTCCCATTTACCTTTTATAGAGTTTTAGAGTCACTAAATACAAATGTTCTGTCATTTGCTCAGGGTTTTAAATGATCTGTAACTAAGTTCCAGTTCTGATCACATTTCCATTCTTGTTCTTCTTGACCTGAGTGCAGCTTTTGATTCTGTAGATCAGGATATTCTTCTACACAGACTTGAACACTGGGTAGGTCTCTCAGGACCAGTACTAAACTGGTTCACATCATACTTGTGTGCTAGACAGTTTTATGGTCAATTGTGAAGTCACTCATCAAGACAACATGAAATTTCATTTGGAGTTCCATAAAGATCTATTTTAGGAGCCTTGCTTTTCTCCCTCTACATGTCTCTTGTTCGACTCAAACACATGAAATCAGTTTTTATAGTTATGTAGATGACACACAAGTTTATATATCAGTGTCACTGTGAAATCAAGAGCTAATTAACAAACTGATTACATGCTTGAATGAAATATCTGACTGGATGTCACAGAACTTTCTACAGTTAAACCAGGATAAAATGGAGATATTAATTTCAGGCGATAAAGAAAAAAGAGAAAACTTATTGAAAAATGAGCTGGGATACAAGTTAGAAATCTGGGGGTAATAGTCGACTCTGACCTCAGCTTTGTTCCTCACATCAATAATATCTCTAGTCACATTTTATCATTTGAAGAACACTGAAAGTATTTGTCCATTTAATTGTAAAGAAGAAACAGAAAAACTTTTTCTACATTCAGTGATTCCAAGTAGATTAGATTAATGTAACAAGAACCGATCGGCCCCTATACACTCACTACGCAAGTTGTGTAGGGCCCCGCAAATTACGCAAATGGTTTACATGGCTCACAGGTCAGGTAGGAGGATTTAGCAGAATTTTGCTTAGGGCCCCAGGGAGGTCAGGATCGACTCTGAATGTAACGCTCTTTTTTTATGTATTTCACTAAAAAAACCCTTTATACCGTACATAACAGTTAGTAACCAAATCACTCCTATTGTACAGGAACTGTACTGGTTACCTGTGACATCCACAATCATTTTAATATCATCTCAAATATTTATTTATCATCAACAAATGCTGACTTCCTTAAGGTGAATTTTAATAAGAAGCTTCAGTCAAACTGCTTTTAGTGTCGCTGCTCCCAGGATGTGGATCTCACTCTCAGTGTTTATCCATCAGTCACCTTCACTAAATACATTTACAAAGCAGCTTAAACACAGTGTGTGTGTGTGTGTGTGTGTGTGTGTGTGTGTGTGTGTGTGTACCTCAGTATCTCCAGTGTACAGTGTGGATTCTTCAGTCCATCAGAGAGCAGCTTCACTCCTGAATCCTGCAGTTTATTGTTACTCAGGTTCAGTTCTCTCAGACTGGAGGAGTTTGAGCTGAGAACTGAGGACAGAACTCTACAGCTTTCTTCTGTCAGATTACAGTTACACAGCCTGGAAGAGAAATGATGAAATGTTTGATTTATTTCTCTGATAGTGAATTGAGGTGTTTCCATCAGTGAGAAATAAAGTGTCCACCTGAACACAAGGTTCTAATATCAGGATAAAAATATAAAATAAACAGTCTGTGTACAGATGTGGTAAGTAAGAATGCTCATCACGGAGAAAAGGATCCTGCAATTTCTCGCCACATCACAAGAGAGTATGTAAACCTGACATTAAGATGTTTTCTATCGACAGATGCTTAGCGTCATCATTAAGGCACCGTCTCCCATACTGGACCTGTGTTAGTTGTGTTGGTCCGAGGCTCAAATGGTCAAGTAAGATTAGTTAGTCTTATCCCTTTGAAAACCACTAGCCACAGTATCAAGCCCTGTTTACAGCTATAAGTTTGCCATTTGTTAACTTTATTATACCTTATATTTATTAAAGTTTAATGATTTAATGAATAGTGGCAGATACTATTTCCACCTCAGTTTTGTTGTGCATTAAACATTATGTAATGATAACAGAGTGTAAAGATTGTTACATTATAAAGTCTTATAACAGACTGAATAAGAGCTTAGAATGTGAGAGTTTACAACACAAAGCATTAATTATCCTCTAAATAAATTCACATAGCATCGTTTTTTAAATAATTTCATAACAGAGAGATTTAAATCACTTTCGAATTTGTGAGTTAGATACATGGTGAGACTGCTGAAAACTGCTGGGACCTTGCACACATTTCATGTTGTCTCACCCTCAAGTGCTTACCCAGGACACGCTTCACATGCTACAGTATGGGGGAAGTTTCTGTTTGATGTGTTTGATGAGTCCATCTCTGCTCATCTCAATCACAATGGAGTGAAGTGGAAGATAAACTCTGTGAGGCTTTAGGCATGGTTTAAGTCTCACCATGTATCTAACTGTTGTAGTGGAAATTTTAACTATCATCAGTGTTTATATATAATGTTATGTGTTTTACAGTATTCTGTGTGAAAGACTAGGGAGAAAGAACAAGAGACCCTTATTCTACAGTAACTGTTAGGGGAACTTTAGGGGAGTTTGTGTGTGTGCAGGTGTTCAATAAGAACTGAAAATGGAATGAGGCCTTGCTGAGGTGATAATTTAAAGAGAGACATCTTCAGTAACCAGGGAGGGTGCATGAACACACACACACACACACACACATGCACACACACACACACACACACACACATACACACACACACATACACACACACACTCATGAACACACACACATGAACACACACATACATGAACACACACATACATGAACACACACATGTACACACTGTGTTTAAGCTGCTTTGTAAATGTATTTATTGAAGGTGACTGATGGATAACCCCCCCCCCCCCCCCACGTACACACACACACATACTTGGGGTATTTGCCTCTTCAGCCTGTAGCCTTTGCACTATATGGAAGAAGCCTTTTGCTTTCACTACCAACTCTGAGTCTGAGTGTGTTTTATACCTCTACTGACACCACACTCTCAAACTCAAAAGTGATCTAAATCTCTCTGATGTGAATTTACTTAGAGGATAATTAATGCTTCATATTGTAACCTCTCACATTCTTAGCTCCTATTAAGTCTGTTATACGACTTTATAATGTAACAATCTTATTTTTATTTACTTTTATTAAACTCAATAAGCCTTTTGAATAAGACCTGTTAAAAAATGCCTTGCTGATGTTTACTTGTTTATATTTAGCTTGATAATATATATTGTGTGTGGGTTTTTGTGGTGTGTGTGTGTTTGTGGTGTGTGTGTGTGTGTTTGTGGTGTGTGTGTGTGGTTGTGGTGTGTGTGTTTGTGGTGTGTGTGTGTTTGTGTGTGTGTGTACCTCAGTATCTCCAGTGTACAGTGCGGATTCTTCAGTCCATCAGAGAGCAGCTTCACTCCTGAATCCTGCAGTTCATTGTGACTCAGGTCCAGTTCTCTCAGACTGGAGGAGTTTGAGCTGAGAACTGAGGACAGAACTCTACAGCTTTCCTCTGTCAGATTACACTGAAACAGACTGGAAGAGAAATGATGATCTCAAACACACAAACACAGCCATAATCCAGCTAAAGTTGAAGATGTAACAGAAATGTCAGTGGGTTTGTGTCACACACACAAATCAGAGGACAGGACAACACATCAGCACATTTACAGGAGCAGGGACGTCTTTCTGCACTCCACAATCTCTCAGCTACAATTTATTATAAGACCATTAGGTCATGTACATAACACACACACATGTGAAAGCAAGCAGCCTACAAACAATACTAGTCGTACTTTACACTCAGTTATATGTTGGATTTCACAGAGACGCTAAAACAGTTGGTGTGTGTTGTTCTCTGTGCTCGTACAGGTACAAATCTGTCACCTCCAGACCTCTGATTTTACACACACACTGGTTCAGGTGTTTGGTGTGGACCTGAGTACAGGTGGTGTGTTTACATACGTCCAAACACATCCAAACCAAAGAGAAAGATTAATTTTTTACTTTATAAACGATTCTTGATCATGATTTGCATTTTTTTATAAAATATAGATGTGTAAAAATCTATCATCGATCATAAACAATGTAAATAAAGGATATTAGAAAGAACATTGTACTGTTTACTACAGATGTCACTGTTACTATTTCAACACAACTTAGTGAACCCTTCTTTCTCCACAGAGTAAATGGGATCATGTCTTTCATGCCTCCACAACTGAGAAGTGAACGTGGGGTTTTCTTCTCAAATCTGAGCTCCTTCCCTGTTTACAGAGTGACGTCACATCAACACGACTGCACACAGCATCAGAAATAAACAAAGTCAAACTTCTTACTTTTAAATGAGGAGTAATGCAGACTGAAGGCGACTTTTGTTTTTCCTTCGTATTGGGTTAAAGTTTTAAAAAGACTTTATGTTTTATTTTTATTAGAAAGAACAATTGAGTAAAAAAGCCATGACAGAGTGAATCTCCCCACAACACTGTGTCACACACAACAAAAGATGAGGAACTTGAACATAAAGAGATACTTGAAGGACATTAGAGTGTTTTAATATTTACTTTTTATATTTTCTATCCATATTGATCCCATTTTGTCAGTCTGATGTTTTTCTCATCTGTGAGAGTTTTGTTAAATGTCACTTTCAAAATAAACAGAAAAGAAAAAGTCTTTCATTGGTGTTTAGTTTAGAAATGTCTTTAGTTCTTAAATGCATGCAGTTATTTTGTGTAGATATTTTTACATATATTTTAGAGAACACTTAATTTTTCATGATTCATATATAAAAGCTATAAAATGAGTCATATGATGTTATAAGATTTTGTCCATGTGGCCCAGCCCTCAGTTCAGATATAACATGTTAGTGTAAAAAGTGAAACAATCTTCTGTAAAAGTACCAGAGGTTTGTTTAAAGATGATTAAAGGAACTATTAACTAACATTAATCCAGTGCAGTTCAGTGTTACATTAAAATAATAAACCATGCAGTAATACATTTATAAATAAAATTAAAGCTGCAAGCAGCATTTCCCGGGTTCAAGCGTTTAAGGCCTGTAGGGAGTTTAAGGCCTTAAAGGATTTTCACATCCACAAAGTGACCCGCAAGTTACAAAGGGTGGCACCCGCTCCTAACCCAGTGTCTCTAATACAGAAAAGCTTACCAACGTGTTGCACAATATATGTCATGTGAAGTACTCACCTGTCCAGTTTTCCCTAAAATAAACAAAGTCATATCGGTACATACTTGGCAATAAAGACCTTTCTGATTCTGAGACTTTGCCTTACGAGTCAGCACAAAATTGGGTTTTTGGACTGTTGGTTTAGGAGCTATGGGCACAAACGCGTTGAGGGGCACTGAAGCGCCCCAGATTGGCCGATTCCGCTGAGTTTTTGGCCCTGAGTAACTGTGACCAGTACTACCATCTGACCAAGTTTGAGCTCTCTAGGCCTTACTGTTTGGGCTGCACGATCGTTTCTAGGGCGGAATAATAATAATAATAATAATTAAAGCTGCAAGCAGCATTTCCCGAGTTCAAGCATTTAAGGCCTTTGGATTGACATGACAATATATGTCATGTCATGCTACATATGTCATGCTACAGAGGGTGCCACAATATATGTCATGTGAAGTACTTTCCCGTCCAGTTTTCCCTAAAATAAACAAAGTCATATCCATTAGAGATGAGCCGGATACTCGGCTGAAACGAGTATCCGGTACGGATAAAGCCCTTCTGCCGAGTATGAGTATTATACGAGTAATACGAGTCAATATCTGTGCTCGGATTGAATGGAAATCATCATTGGGTAGCTGATTGTGTCAGCGTTCTGTGATAGGCTAGTCACAGCGCCCCTCCCCTACAGTGATAGGCTAGTCACAGCGCCCAGTGCAGTAATATTCTCTGGAGTCTCAATGTCAATAATCTTCGAAAAAAAGTAGAAATTTTGATTCAGGGTCCTTAAGGGGCCCCAAAACGTTTGGACTGTGAGGAGTCAGTTTTACTAAAATGTCAATAACTCAAGAACTAAATGAGCTATCAATACCAAACTTGGGACACATGTGAAAGAGGTCAAACTGAGGTCACAGTTCAAAAACCACGGCGATTTTTTGTTCTTGTTCTCTCTCTCTCTCTTTGCTCCACTATCTATCTTTTCAGATCCCTACCATTGGACATCTCCTGTCAACCTTCATTATCCTGTGTGACATCACAGTCCGAACACAGTTCTAGAATCAGCGCCTTAAAGGCCTTAAAGGATTTTCATATACACAAAGTGACAAATAAACAAAGTCATATCGGTGAGTCTACAATCCTCGTGCAAAGCAAAACGAAGTATGAAAACATACTTGGCAATAAAGACCATTCTGATTCTGATTCTGAGACTTTGCCTTACGAGTCAGCACAAAATTGGGTTTTTGGACCTATGGGCACAAACGCGTTTTGGGGCGCTGAAGTTTGAGCTCTCTAGGCCTTACGGTTTGGGCTGCACGACCGTTTCTAGGGTGGAATAATAATAATAATAATAATAATAATAATAATAATAATAATAATAAAAATCCTAACAAAAACAATAGGTTTCCAGTGCTTCGCGCTTGAACCCTAATAATAAAAATCCTAACAAAAACAATAGGTTTCCAGAGCTTCGCGCTTGAACCCTAATTAAAGCTGCAAGCAGCATTTCCCGGGTTCCAGCGTTTAAGGCCTTTAGGGAGTTTAAGGCCTTAAAGGATTTTCATATACACAAAGTGACCCGCAAGTTACAGAGGGTGGCACCCGCTCCTAACCTAGTGTCTCTAATACAGAAAAGCTTACCAACGTGTTGCACAATATATGTCATGTGAAGTACTCACCTGTCCAGTTTTCCCTAAAATAAACAAAGTCATATCCATAAAGCGAAGAAACACAAGCATCCAGATGCAGAACGAGTGACCCGCAAGTCACATACACAAAGTGACCGGCAAGTTATAGCGCCACCAAGTGGCCAATCGCCACGGTTTTTGAACTGTGACCTTAGTTTGACCTCTGACACATGAAAGAGGTCAAACTGAGGTCACAGTTCAAAAACCGCGGCGATTCTCAGAATCAGAATCTTAAGAATTCGATTCTTCACAAAATTGGGTTTTTGGACTGTTGGTGGAAAATTATTGTCATTGAGACTCCATAGAATATTACTGCACTGGATTGGTCTTGATCAGTTGATTTGGACATAGGGGTTTTAGGGGTTTAGGGGTTATGGGGACAAATGCGTTTTGGGGCGCTGAAGCCCTGAGTAACTGTGACCAGTACTACCATCTGACCAAGTTTGAGCTCTCTAGGCCTTACGGTTTGGGCTGCACGATCGTTTCTAAGGCAGAATAATAATAATAATAATAATAATAATAATAATAATAATAATAAAAATCCTAACAAAAACAATAGGTTTCCAGCGCTTCGCGCTTGAACCCTAAATATAGCTGCAAGCAGCGATACCGGGGTCAAGCCGATCAGATGCGCACAGAACATGTCGCTGTTGAACCATACCAAGTTTCGTAGCAATATGGCATTGCATTAGTAAAATACTGAACTTAACTTGAAAATTCAAAATGGCCGTCCGAAAACCGTTTGGTATCGTTTGACTCAGCATGCCTCAAGGAGTCTAACAACACCTCCTTCATGATTTTAGACTCAAGTTTGCAGAAGTTATAAGCGGAAATAGCTGTTTTTAAAATCAAAGTGGCGGACAGGAAGTAGGTTTCACTATGATATTTTTGGGATCGTCGGACTCAGCCTGAGCCACAACAAGAAGTCTGTGTGTGTCTGTGTGTGTGTGTGTGTGTGTGTGTGTGTGTGTGTGTGTGAGTGTCTGTGAGTGTCTGTGTGTGTGTGTGTCTGTGTGTGTCTGTGTGTGTCTGTGTGTGTCTGTGTGTGTCTGTATGCGTCTCTGTGTGTGTGTGAGTGTGTGTGTGTCACTGTGGTGCTGGTCATTTGCACCAAGCCTCACAAGTTCCCCTGAAAGCAGAAACAGAGCTCTGTGACGCTGTGGATTTACAGGAAGACCGATGAGAGTAGTGGACACACTGAAGAGCGCTCACCACAAGGAGAAAATAAAGTGACAGCTCAGGAGCTGTGTTCAAATGTTTACCATGAACAGACAGACAGACAGAGCGAGAGAGAGAGACAGACAGACAGATGCCCATTGTACCTGTATAAATATACAAAATGATTGTATATGTGTGTGAGTGTGAGTGTGTGTGAGTGTGTCTGTGTGAGTGTGTGTGTGTGAGTGTGAGTGTGTGTGTGTGTGTGAGAGTGTGTGTGTGTGTAAATGTGTGTGTAAATGTGTGTGTGTGTGTGTGTGTTCCTCGTATGTGAAAACATACTTGGCAATAAAGTGTGTATGTGTGTGAGTGTGTGAGTGTGTGTGTGAGTGCGTGTGTGAGTGTGAGTGTGAGTGTGTGTAAGTGTGTGTCTGTGTGTGTGAGTGTCTGTGTGTGTGTGTAAATGGGTGTGTATGTGAGTGTGTGAGTATGTGAGTGTGCGAGTGTGAGTAAGTGTGCGAGTGTGAGTGAGTGTGTGTGTGTAAATGTATGTGTAAATGTGTGTGTAAGTGTGTGTGTGTTCCTCGTATGTGAAAACATACTTGGCAATAAAGACCTTTCTGATTCTGATTCTGATTCTGATGTTGCAAGAATTTTGCCTCCTAGGCCTTACGAGTCAGCACAAAATTGGGTTTTTGGACTGTTGGTGGCACTAGAGGGTTTAAGCTAGACACACCAAAGTTGCTATAGTACCTTCTAAGACTGGCCTCTACATGTGTGCCAAATTTCATAACTTTCCTACGTACGGTTCTATGGGCTGCCATTGACTTCAATGGCGGAAGAGGAAGAATAATAATAAGAAAACTAACGATAACAATAGGTGTCTACGCCCCTTCGGGGCTTGACCCCTAATAAATATAGCTGCAAGCAGCGATACCAGGGTCAAGCCGATCAGATGCGCTCAGAACATGTCGCTGATGAACCATACCAAGTTTCGTAGCGATATGGCATTGCATTCGTAAAATGTGTGTGTGTGTCTGTGTGTGTGTGTGAGTGTGTGTGAGTGTGTGTATGTGAGTGTGTGTGACTCTGTGCATCTGTGTGTGTGTGTGTGAGTGCGTGTGTGTGTGTGTGCATGTTTGTGTGTCTGTGTGAGTCTGTGTGTGTGTGAGTGTGTGTGTGTGAGTGTGTGTGTCTGTGTGTGTGTGAGTGTGTGTGTGTGTGTGTGTGTGTGAGTGTGTCTGTGTGTGTGTGTCTGTGTGTGTGTCTGTGTGTGAGAGTGTGAGAGTGTGTGTGTGTTCCTCGTATGTGAAAACATGCTTGGCAATAAAGTGTGTGTGTGAGTGTGTCTGTGTGAGTGTGAGTGTGTATGTGTGTGTGTCTGTGTGTGTGTGAGAGTGTGTGTGTGTGTAAATGTGTGTATGTGAGTATGTGTGTGAGTATGTGAGTGTGCGAGTGAGTATGTGAGTGTGCGAGTGTGGAAACCTGGTATGGTTCATCAGCAACATGTTCTGAGCGCATCTGATCGGCTTGACCCCGTGTGTGTGTGTGAGTGTGTGTGTGTGTGTGAGTGTGTGTGTGTATATGTGTCTCTGTTCGTCTGTGTGTGTGTGTGTGCATGTCTGTGTGTGTGTGTGTGAGTGTGTATGTGTGTGAGTGTGTGTGTGTCTGTGTGAGTGTGTGTGTGAGTGTGTGTGTGTCTGTGTGTGTGTGAGTGTGAGTGTGTGTGTGTGTGTGTGTGTGTGTGCGTGTGTGAGTGTGTGTGTGTATGTGTCTCTGTTCGTCTGTGTGTGTGTGCATGTCTGTGTGTCTGTGTGTGTGAGTGTTTGTGTGTGTGTGTGAGTGTGTGTGTGTGAGTGTGTGTGTGTGTCTGTGTGTGTGTGTGTGTGTGAGTGTGAGTGTGTGAGTGTGTCTGTGTGTCTGTGTGTGTGTGAGTGTGTGTGTGTGTGTGTCTGTGTGAGTGTGTGTGTGAGTGTGAGTGTGTGTGTGAGGGTGAGTGTGTGAGTGTGTGTGTGCATGTGTGTAAATGTGTGTGTCAGTGTGTGTGTGTGTGTTCCTCGTATGTGAAAACATACTTGACAATAAAGTGTGTGTATGAGTGTGTGTGTGAGTGTGTGTGTGAGTGTGAGTATGTGTGTGTGTGTGTGAGAGTGTGTGTGAGAGTGTGTGTGTGTGTAAATGTGTGTGCATGTGAGTGTGTGTGTGAGTGTCTGTGTGTGTGTGTAAATGTGTGTGTAAGTGTGTGTGTTCCTCGTCTGTGTGAGTGTGTGTGTCTGTGTGAGTGTGAGTGTGAGTGTCTGTGTGTGTGTGTGTCTGTGTGTGTGTGTGAGTGTGTCTGTGTGAGTGTGTGTGTGAGTGTGAGTGCGTGTGTGTGTCTGTGTGAGTGTGTGTGTGAGTGTGAGTGTGTGTGTGAGTGTCTGTTTGTGTCTGTTTGTCTGTGTGTGTGTGTCTGTGTGTGTGTGTGTGTGTGTGAGAGAGAGTGTGTGTGAGTATGTGAGTGTGCGAGTGTGAGTACGTGTGCGAGTGTGAGTAAGTGTGTGTGTGTAAATGTGTGTGTAAATGTGTGTGTAGGTGTGTGTGTGTTCCTCATAAAGACCTTTGTGATTCTGATTCTGATTCTGATGTTGCAAGAATTTTGCCTCTAGGCCTTACGATTCAGCACAAAATTGGGTTTTTGGACTGTTGGTGGCGCTAGACGGTTTGAGCTAGACACACCAAAGTTGCTACAGTAACTTCTAAGACTGGCCTCTACATGTGTGCCAAATTTCGCAACTTTCCTACGTACGGTTCTATGGGCTGCCATTGACTTCAATGGCGGAAGAGGAAGAATAATAATAATAAAAGCTGCAAGCAGCATTTCCCGGGTTGAAGCGTTTAAGGCCTTTAGGGAGTTTAAGGCCTTAAAGGATTTTCACATACACAAAGTGACAAATAAACAAAGTCATATCGGTGAGTCTACAATCCTCGTGCGAAGCAAAACGAAGTATGAAAACATACTTGGCAATAAAGACCATTCTGATTCTGATTCTGAGACTTTGCCTTACGAGTCAGCACAAAATTGGGTTTTTGGACCTATGGGCACAAACGCGTTTTGGGGCGCTGAAGCGCCCCAGATTGTCCGATTCCGCTGAGTAACTGTGACCAGTACTACCATCTGACCAAGTTTGAGCTCTCTAGGCCTTACGGTTTTGGCTGCACGACCGTTTCTACGGCGGAATAATAATAATAATAATAATAATAATAATAAAAATCCTAACAAAAACAATAGGTTTCCAGCGCTTCGCGCTTGAACCCTAAATATAGCTATACCGGGGTCAAGCTGATCAAATGCGCTCAGAACATGTCGCTGATGAACCATACCAAGTTTTGTTGCGATATGGCATTGTATTGGTAAAATACTGAACTTAACTTGAAAATTCAAAATGTGTGTGTGTAAGTGTGGGTAGGTGTGAGTGTGTGTAAGTGAGTGTGTGTAAGTGTGAGTGTGTGTGTAAGTGTGAGTGTGTGAGTGTGTGTGTAAGTGTGTGAGTGTGTGTGTAAGTGTGTGTGTGTGTAAGTGTGAGTGTGTGTGTGTGTGTAAGTGTGAGTGTGTGTGTGTGAGTGTGAGTGTGTGTGTAAGTGTGAGTGTGTGTGTAAGTGTGTGTGAGTGAGTGTGAGTGTGTGTGTGTGTGAGTGTGTGTGTGTGTGTAAGTGTGAGTGTGTGTGTGAGTGTGTGTGTAAGTGTGAGTGTAAGTGTGTGTGTGAGTGAGTATGAGTGTGTGAGTCAGTGAAGGTGTTTGTGAGTATGTGAATGAGTGTGTAAGTGTGAGTGTGTGCGAGTGTGAGTGAGTGTGTAACTGTGAGTGTGTGTATGTGAGTGTGAGTGTGTATGTGAGTGTGTATGTGAGTGTGCGAGTGAGTATGTGAGTGTGCGAGTGTGAGTAAGTGTGTGAGTGTGAATGAGTGTGTGTAAATGTGTGTGTAAGTGTGTGTGTTCCTCGTATGTGAAAACATACTTGGCAATAAAGACCTTTCTGATTCTGATTGTACGCATACAAGATTCAAGAATTTTGCCTCTAGGCCTTACGAGTCAGCACAAAATTGGGTTTTTGGACTGTTGGTGGCGCTAGAGGGTTTGAGCTAGACACACCAAAGTTGCTATAGTAACTTCTAAGACTGGCCTCTACATGTGTGCCAAATTTCATAACTTTCCTACGTACGGTTCTATGGGCTGCCATTGACTTCAATGGCGGAAGAGGAAGAATAATAATAAATATAGCTGCAAGCAGCGATGACGGGCCTTCGCACGTTTTGTTTATCGCTATATGGTGGCTCCCAGAAAACAATGCACGATGGGCAAGTGCATCAAGTGGGTAAATATCAGTGGACTATTTTATGTTGTTACTGACCCATTTGGGGACTGTAGGTAAATGAAACCTCACATTTTAGACAAACGAGGGCGCTAGTGAGCCACTTAAGAGACACACCTTTGTCTGACCTTTTTGTCCACACTTAACAGCCGACAAATGTGATGTATGTGTCAAATTTCAAGTTAATCTAAGCACGCCAAAAGCCTTAAATATGCCTGAAATAAAAGTAAATTTGACACGATGCCATGGCAACAGTGTTTGAGATATCAAAAATCCGTTCCCATTTTCGCATCTGCAATATCTCTGCGTCATGGTGGCCAAGTCTGGTCTCAATTGCATGAATCCCCTAGGAGGAGTATTTAAAAGTTTACCGCATGCAGCTGTCAAAAAATCCACCTTTGTGACTGACACACTTCCTGGGGCCTGTTGGTGGCGCTATACCCGGGACTCACAATAAGCACATCGATGCGATCGGAATCCTTGGCCAAGACATTTTTTGCCTTAGATAGAAGACACTTCCTGTTTCTCTGAATTCGCCATAAATTAGTCGCCTCACCAAGGCAGCACCGTTCGAGATATCAAAAATCCCTTCACAATTTAGCAAGTGCAACGTCTCGGCATCATGTTGACCACTTTTGGTGTCAATCGCATGAATTCCCTAGGAGGAGTATTTAAAAGTTCATTGTATGCAACTGTGAAAAAATCCACCTTTGTGACTGACACACTTCCTGGGGCCTGTTGGTGGCGCTATACCCGGGACTCACAATAAGCACATCGATGCGATCAGAATCCTTGGCCGAACATACACACCACGTGTCATCACAATAAGACATTTTTTGCCTTAGATAGAAGACACTTCATGTTTCTCTGAATCCGCCATAACTTTGTCGCCTCGCCATGGCAGCACCGTTCGAGATAACAAAAGTCCCTTCGCAAATTTAGCAAGTGCAATGTCTCGGCATCATGTTCACCACGTTTGATGTCAATCGCATGAATTCCCTAGGAGGAGTATTTAAAAGTTCACCACATGCAACTGTTGTGACTGACACGCTTCCTGGTGCCTGTTGGTGGCGCTATGTCCGAGATTCACAATAGGCACATCGATGCGATCGGAATCCTTGGCCGAACATACACACCGCACGTGCGATGTCTCGGCATCATGTTCACAACGTTTGATGTCAATCGCATGAATTCCCTAAGAGGAGTATTTAAAAGTTCACCGCATGCACTTATAAAACAATCCAAAATGGCTGACTTCCTGTTGGGCGGAGCTCATAGTTTAGAGCGCGAAAGTAAAGCCCCCCTGCCAAGCCCGTATTCCAACCTTTGTCCAATCCTAGTGTCACGCGACTCTGACATGTGTTCAAAATTTCAAGAGTTTTCGAGCATGTTAAGGGACCCCAATTGGCCAATGTGTGGGGAAAAAAATAAATAAATAAATAAATAAATAAAAAATTAATACTCCCAAGGAAAAACAATAGGGCTTCGCACCATTCGGTGCTCAGGCCCTAATAATAATAATAGTAATAATAATAAGAAGAAAACTAACGATAACAATAGGTGTCTACGCCCCTTCGGGGCTTGACCCCTAATAATAATAATAAGAAGAAGAAACCTAACAATAACAATAGGTGTCTACGCCCCTCCGGGGCTTGACCCCTAATAATAATAATAAGAAAACTAACGATAACAATAGGTGTCTACGCCCCTTCTGGGCTTGACCCCTAATAATAATAATAAAAATCAGAACGAATACAATAGTGTTCCAGCGCTTCGCGCTTGAACCCTAAATACTCACTCAGCTTTTCTGGAGGCTTTGACCACTGGCAGCAGCCTCAGAAGACATTCATCTGATGGATCATATTTCCTCAATTCAAACACATCCAGATTTTGTTCTGAGGTCAGTAACACAAACACCAGAGCTGACCACTGAGCAGGAGAGAGTCTGATTTCACTGAGACGACTGTCACCTCCTCTGTTCAGGAAAGTTTGTACTTCCTGCACTAGAGAATGATCATTCAGTTCATTCAGACAGTGGAACAGATTGATGGATTTCTCTGGAGATGGATTCTTCCTGATCTTCTCCTTGATGTACTTCACTGTTTCCTGTTTGCTGTGAGATCTGCTTCCTGTCTGTGGCATTAAGTCTCGTAAAAGAGTCTGATTGGTCTCCAGTGAGAGACCCAGAAGGAAGCGGAGGAACAGGTCCAGGTGTCCATTCTTACTCTGTAAGGCCTTGTCCACTGCAGTCCTGAGGAGATCAGACATGTTTGTATTTCTGAGGAAATTAGAAAGTCCAGTGATTTGCCCCACAAGCACATTTGTATTTCTTAAAATAAAGCAGAAAAATACATATAAAGCAGCCAGAAACTCCTGAACACTCAGATGTACGAAGCTGAACACCTTCCCCAGGTGAAGCCCAAACTCCTCTCTGAAGATCTGGGTACACACTCCTGAGTACACTGACACTTCTCTGACATCAATGCCACACTCTCTCAGGTCTTCCTCATAGAAGATCAGGTTTCCTTTCTCCAGCTGGTGGAAAGCCAATTTTCCCAGTGCCATCATACTCTCTCTGGTCTGCTGAGGATCAGGTTCACATTTCTGATGGTACTTTTGGTCCTTATGTTTAATCTGAAAGATCAGGAAGTGTGTGAACATTTGAGTCAGAGTCTTGGGGATCTCTCCACTCTCTGCTTCACCCAACATTCTCTCTAGAACAGTGGCTGAGATCCAGCAGAAGACTGGGATGTGGCACATGATGTAGACGCTTCTTGAAGACTTCAGGTGAGTGATGATTTTATTAGCCAGGCTCTGATCACTGATCCTCTTCCTGAAGTACTCCACTTTCTGAGGATCACTGAAGCCTCGTACCTCTGTTACCTGGTCTACACACTCAGGAGGGATCTGATTGGCTGCTCCTGGTCTTGTGGTTATCCAGAGGAGAGCAGAAGGAAGCAGATTCCCCTTAATGAGGTTCGTCAGCAGCACATCCACTGAGGCTGACTCTGTCACATCACACAATATCTCATTCTTCTGGAAATTTAGAGGAAGTCGACACTCATCCAGACCATCAAAGATCAACACCACTTTGTAGGAGTCACAGTCTATTGATTCTAGTTTTCTTATTTCTGGGAAAAAGTGATGAAGAAGATTCATCAGACTGAGATTTTGCTGCTTCATCAGATTCAGCTCTCTAAAGGGAAGTGGAAACATGAAGAAGATGTCCTGATTTACTTCTCCTTCAGGCCAGTCCAGGATGAACTTCTGCACAGAGACTGTTTTTCCAATTCCAGCAACTCCTTTAGTCAGCACAGTTCTGATGGACTTGTCTTTAAAGATCTCATTACATTTGATGGGTTTCTCCTGTGTTGCTGGTCTCCTGGACGCTGCCTCAATCTGTCTCACCTCATGTTCATTATTGATGTCTCCACTCCAACCCTCTGTGATGTAGAGCTCAGTGTAGATCTCATTCAGAAGTGCTGAGCTTCCATGCTGTGAGATTCCTTCATGAATTCTTTTAAACTTCTCTCTCAGATTGGACTTCAACTTTGGCTGATACACAGAGTTGAGTTCTAATAAACAAAGTAATATCTAGTTTAGTAATAAATAGTTATAATGCAAAATCGTTCAAACACTGCTATTAATTCCTGAATGATGTACTAAATATTATTGAAGCTGGACCATGAATAGATACAACATGATATTAAAATTAAATTTAAAACTAAAAGTGTTCATATCTAAAACTATTCCCTCTCTCTAAAGTGAAGCTGATGGAATAAAGTCATGACTCAGAGCTCTTACTATTGTGCAGTGTGTTAGCGAGATCTGTGTGGTTCATGTTCTTCAGGACATGCAGTGTGATCTTCAGCGCTCCCTCTCTGACACTGTGCAGATCCTCCTCATCCTCAACCTCCCTCTCAGTGCATGCTGGGTAATCTGGACTCAGGAGCTTCCTAAACCTCTTCAGCTCATTCTTTATCAGAGTGATGATTTTGTGTTCCAGCTCCTGGTTAGAAACACACAGGAACAGATCTAAATATTACCATGTTACACAGTGAGAGAGGCTTTTATTTTATCAAAAGAAGAAAAGTATATTTTTATTATCACATTTAAAACTCATACAACTGATTACCCTTAATGCTGCTGCAAATCAAGACATTACAAGGGATCACAACACACACATTACACACTTTAAAAACAACACACACACCTTGAATATAGAGTCCAGATAATTTGTGCTGATGTTTGATTTTTGTGGTCTGTGAACAAACAAAACCCATCATGTAATATGGACTATATGTATTCATAGCTGCACAAATCACACACTAATAAATACAGACACAGATATTTAACACTTTCCTCTTAACACAATACACTGATTTCAGGATTTCCTAACTGACACCAACATGTTTAGAAACAAATGTTTGAATAAATGAATAAAATCTTTATATTGTCATTAATGTCCCAGGTGTAAATGTTCTTCTGTAGCACCACAGACCCTCCAGCTCAGGGACTGCAGACTGAACTGAACTCTTAAAGCACTTTTCCTCACTGCCAGTCCGAGAGCTGCAGCACTGCACAGTTTAGTGTTTTACTGCTTCAACACCTGATAAAGCTCATGAAGGGCTTCATAATGAGACGAGTGAGTTTGATCAGGTGGAACACTGCTGTAAAACACCTCACTATACTGACCTCACATCAGTAGAACTGTCTCTGTCTTTGAAGTCAATTGGATGTCCCATTGACGCGTCACTCTTCATGGACACACAACTGGGTTCTGGTGAGTCTGATCTCTTTCCCTCCATCATTCTAGAACAGAAATATCAGAAATAATTAATACTCTGCTGTCTCAGCACTGTTAAACAATGTGTTCATAATTAAACACCAATAAGTCCATCTTTTTAATTCAGATCCAGACTATACACTTATTCAAACAGGAGACAGGCCTCATAAGTCAGGAATTACACTGATATCAGGAGTCCCAATCACAGCTAACTGACTCAGCTGGGTCTTAAAGCCTGTAGAGTTCACTGACACAAAGCTATGCTGCTCTTATGCTCCACATTACACAGTCCTTTTTACTCTTCTCTCAGTGAATGATTTGTCTAAACTGTTCTTAGATCAGATCAGTGATATATTCACTGCTATTAAACACCTTAAAGCAAAGTTGAGTTCCTGTGTTAACTAGTGAGTGTTTAGAGATACAGATGTGTTCCCATGAGACGGTGTGTATTTATTGCTGGTGAATGTAAAAGTAAGTCACCTCTCATCTTTCTTTAAGTCCTGTTTTCCAGACACAATCATGTTGGAGGTCATGTCTCCTTCTCCAGATTACAGCAGGACAGACATTTACTTCACTCCAACATCGATGTGTTAAATTAAACCCTGAATCAGCAGAGAGTTCACTTACAGGAAATAGTCACACTATCAAGTTATAAAACAACCTGTGTACATTAAAGCTTCAGTACAAACCCACAAAACTCTTCTGCATCTAGTGTCACTTCAGTGTGTTTATATATTAGAGCTTTAGATACTCACTGTGTTTTTACTCCTGAAATCTTTTAGTTTTCACTCCACACTAAATGGAACTGCTGACTTTCATTACAGTTTATACTGCAGAGGGAGGAAGGGCAGTGACACACACACACACACACACACACACGGACGTCGGAAGCAAATAAAAAGTGGGTGGGTCCTGTCCCACCAACATATAGTGGTTCCATCGCCCATGATTAGGATTGTGTATGTTTATAATAACCCAGGTTAGGATTATGTATGTTTAAAATAACCCAGGTTAGGAATGCTGCTGACTTTCACTTTCATTACAGTTTATACTGCATAGGGGGGAAGGGCAGAGACGCACGCGCATGTAACAGGTATACAAAGTATACGGCTAAATATTGTTATAATTCACACAAAATTGTTCTCTTGTACATTTTATGATACCTGATCTAAAGGTGCACTTCTCCTTTAAGTGTTGTGTGGTCACAGTATGACCTAATTTCCTGTCCTAACTCCTCCTCTTCCCTTTTGAAATGTGATTTAATGGAAGAGAGTGTTATAAGGGCCACTCAATTTGAGGCTGCTTATTTGTCTCTGTTAAACAGTAAAAAAGATCCAGTGAATCAGCTGCCTGCTGTCCCGTGTCTGTCTTTGCATCACACAACGTAACACAAAGCAGACCAAGTTTTAATACCCGGTGTCGCTGGCCGCACATCACGCCGGGCATAAGCGAGCCACACGGGTTACACGTGGTGCCGTGAACCTTTGGGTTTCGCATGATCGGCTGTTCACCGATCACCCGAGTTGCTGCTTCAACAGACGACGGGTGTGCTGTTCTGAATCGCTGGAGTGTTTCACTGGATGCGGAGGTCGCAGCTCGTTTCATCTCGTCACCTGTGTTCAACCAGTTCACTGTATCTGCTGCTCACATCAAGTAGGACGGCTTTAATCGAACGGTTGCTTTTTGTGAGTGGGTTTTGTGATTGTCACAAGTTTTTTCTCTTCGTGAGACGTCACACTGAACCGCTTGAAAGGGCCTTGTTACATGCATTTCTGTAAAGTGTGTGCATACAGTATATATATATATTTTTTTTTTCTGCATACAGTGTTGTGTTTTTAGTGCGTTTAATTCCATTTTTTTGCATATCTCTTGGTGTTTACTATTCAGGTTGTCATGTTTGAGGACAGGATAACTTTAGCCCTGTTCGACACCCTAACACAATGTTTCCAGTGGCAAGGGGTAGTGGGGCTGTGTTTACTCGCCCTGAAAAATTGTCTGAAACTCCACCTCACTGTTTTGGGAGGGGAAGGGTGCTTAAGAAGATGAAAGCCGAAAATGTTCTTGTGGGACGCATGGTGAGCCCTATGTGGGGTGATCGATGGGTGCCGATGAAGATTTTGAACCCCACACAGTCTCCAATAACTCTCCGTCGCAATGCTAAGCTGGCTGATGTGTCTCCTTGTTTGGCGGTAGAGGATGTTGCTGTCACACAAAATCTGTGCAGATCTCATGATGTTCCTGAGACAGCTTTCCCCAAGCCCATGCCGCCTGTCGATCCTATTGGGTTATTGCACGAGTACGGCTTGGATGACATTAATATCAATGCATGTGAAGTCTCCGACTTATGGAAGGAGAAATTGGCAAGTGTTATCGTGTCTTATCGTGACGTTTTCTCCAGAGACAGACTTGATTGTGGAGAGGCAAAGGACTTTGTACACAGGATACATTTATGTGATGAACGTCCGTTCCGTCTGCCCTACCGCCGAATCCCTCCTGCCCACTACCATAAGTTGCGAGTAGTTCTTTCTGAAATGGAAGAAAAAGGCATTATCAGCAAGTCAGTTAGCGAGTACGCTTCTCCTTTGGTAATGGTTGGGAAGAAGGATGGATCGTTAAGAGTATGCACTGATTTTCGCTGGCTTAATGCAAAGACTATAAAGGACGCTCATCCTTTGCCCCGTCAGGCGGATTGCCTGGCCGCTCTTGGTGGCAATCTTCTGTTCAGCTCCGTGGATTTAACATCGGGATTCTATAACGTCCCACTCCATGTATCTGATCGGCATTACACAGCATTCACAACGCCCATGGGCTTATGAATATAACCGTCTCCCACAGGGCCTGTGTAACAGTCCAGCATCCTTTATGCGCATGATGCTCAGCGTTTTTGGAGATCTTAACTTTTCCAGCCTCCTTTGCTATCTTGACGATTTGCTGGTTTTCTCCTGTTCTGAGGAGGAGGCATTGAAGTGGTGAAGTGGTGTTTGCACGGTTGAGAGCTAGTAATTTGAAGTTGGCTCCAAAAAAGTGTCACTACCTCAGGCGTTCCATCAAGTTTTTGGGCCATGTGATCAGCGGTTCAGGAGTTTCAGTGGATGAAGACAAGGTTGCAGTCATTGCTGCCTTTCAGAAGAAAGACTTAATGAAAGAGGATGGCAGCACACCTTCGCCAAAGAGAATTAGATCCTTTCTGGGCATTGGTTCTTTACTACCAAAGCTTCATCCATGGCTGCTCACAAATCGCAAAGCCATTGTTCAATTTGACTGCTGGTCAAAGAGGTTTGGTGAAAGGCACGAGTTGTCGTAATAATAATGCCACTTTCCGGGAATTGACCCCTCAAGACTGGACTCCTGACTGTATTGTTGCCTTTGAGGAGTTAAAGAGAGCCCTTGTCGAGAGCGTGGTGACCTTCCCTGTTTTCCCTGTACATGTTACCACTGGGCTCCATTCTGAGGAAATATGGAGTGTCGTTTCACTTTTACGCGGACGATACCCAAATCTATTTACCTTTTAAGAAAAATGACCCCTCATCCATTACATCCCTTTTACTGTGCTTAGATGAAGTTAAAGCTTGGCTAGCCCAAAACTTTCTGTTTTTAAATGAAGATAAAACTGAGGTGATAGTGTTCGGCCCCACAGAAAGTGTAAAGGTCACCAAAACTGACCTAGGATGTCTTTCCGTCTTTAGGTTTCCGCAGGTACGGAATCTGGGTGTTCTCTTAGACGAGTCCTTAAAATTTGATAAACAAGTTTCCGCTGTCATTGGATCGAGTTTTTATCAGCTACGCATTTTATCAAAAATCAGGCACTTTTTAACTGATAAAACCATAGAGATGGCAGTACATGCTCTAATCACATCTCGTTTAGACTACTGTAACTCTCTATACTGTGGTGTTGCCAAAAAACAAATTAACCGTTTACAATTGGTTCAAAATGCTGCTGCCAGATTTCTCCTAAAAAAGCGCAAAAGCGATCACATTACCCCTCTTCTGAGGACTCTTCACTGGTTGCCTATTGATTACAGAATTCGTTTTAAAATACTTTTATTTGTTTTTAAGGCCCTGCATAATCAAGCTCCTATTTACAGATGCAGCGGCTCAGAATTGCTGTTTGAATATTGCATGATCACTGCATGATTACTGTGTGATTCTGCCAGACATCCACCAGGAGTGCTACAATGATCTTGTTCCCCCGCTCTGACGTAGTTAATGAGTAGCTGCCTTATTCACGCCCCCTACGCGCATCTGTTGCAATGGCGCATTGATCCACCAGGTGGCGCCGTGATCAGTGTAACAGCTGCTGGCATTAACCAATTTAATGTCAGTAAATAATAAAACCTGTTTTTTTTCCAGGTCAAATTGACTTGAATGCTTATGAATCAAAAATTCTACAATGATCAGCATTCTGTGTGATCAGCTTATATTTGTAAACATTTTACACTTTTTATGTCTATTTTGCCTACCAGATGCCATCTGATCACCCAAAAACGGGCTACACACACACACACACACACACACACACACACACACACCACTCAAAAACATGGCATAATTTATTGTGAATAAAACTTCCTTTACACCTCTTATGCTTTTTATTATATTTAATTTATAAACAAGAAACCTCATGAAATTATGCCATGTTTTTGAGTAAAATTCTTAAATATTATTTTGGATAACCACTGGTTGGTGTATGTCAAACATCCCCAGGTCAAAGCTGACTGAAGCAACCAAATTCATAAATAAGAGAGAGAAAACAGGATTTGATTTGAAAAGTATTAGCAACTTTTCATTCTGTTTTCACACACTTTTTTATAAACAAAACAGACTATTTTGCATTTATTTAGGCATTTATTTATTTGGGCATTTCTGAAGGTTTCCATGTCACACACAGAGGTTTGGCCTGCCTTGGATCTGGGCTACTCTGAGTGAACAAATGCAAATGTGCCTGGCCTCACAGGTGATGGGGGTGTTTGCACAACAAAAGCAGGAGGAGAATCGAGCTGAAGAACTGTGAAAATCTCAACGGGGGGAATCACACCTCTTGTACCGCTTTGACACGTTGCACTTACAGTAGGAAACATATCCATCCAACAAACCTCAGTTTCTGGTTCTCGCATGTGCTGCTTTCAGCATTTTTGTGCAAAGTGCTCATGGGGATAGAGTCTTGTACAAACAGGCCAAATACACACTAGAAAAGGAGATCAGAGTGGCAAAAAGAAATTATTCTGAAAAGCTACGGGCTCAGTTTTCCACTAACGACTAACCACTTCAGTGTGGAAAGGTCTGAAAGCCATCACCAACTGTACGACACCATCCCCCAGCACTGTGGTGAATCAACAACTGGCAGACGACCTGAATGAGTTCTACTGTAGGTTTGAAAAAGCCCAATTCTCACCTCCTGTAAACACCGACTCCAACACACCTAAAATTCCGTTCAGTGAAGATGAGGTGTGTCAGGTCTTCAAGAAAAACAAAAGAAGAACAGTGACAGTGAAGTAAAGAAATTGACCGGCGTGACATTTCTGCCATGATCCAAAAATGGCTTCATCAGATTCATGACCACGCTCTCTGCCAGCCTCTCTCCCTTCTGATGACTGGGGTCCTTTCCCAAGTAAGGAGATGCATAGCAGACATATTTGGTCTCCAAATCCGTGGCCATTCAGAACTTGATCCCAAATTTGTCTGGCTTGGTTGCGATATACTGTGTGAATGGACAACAAACCTTGGTAGGGAACAGCTGTTCATCTATGGACATGTGTTCTCCTGGAGTGAAACTCTCAGCACAGTTCTTGTTGAAGTGTGTCCAGATGTCGAAGGCCGCAGCAAATTTGTCTGTTAGAAGGTGTTGCATAATTGAAATGAATCTATCTCGGGGCATTGTCTCTTTGAAAGCCAGGAGATTGTTTTGAAACCATTTTGACCATTAAATATGATTTGAATATGAAAACACAACGTGTGTGTGTGTATGTAGCATCATTTCGTTAGATCATATTTTGCCCTCTGCTAGGCAAAGGCATATCAAAAGTGTGAAATATTTACAAATGTGTGGCTTTTTTTTTCTGGAGGCCTAATGAAATGCAATGCCCAATTTGTGTGTGTGTGTGGGGTGTGAGTGTGTGTTTTGAGTGTGTGTGTTAGTGGACATTTTATGTGTGCATTTTTGTGTCAATGTATGTTCATTGCGCTGAAAAGGGCAAAAGTGTGACCTATTGCCCACTAAATGTGGCCGGGTCAAATTGACTCGGGAGGACTTGAGGAGGAAAGTATTAATTTTACTTGCAATGTTCATAATTTGGAACAGTCCTGGTAAATTTCAGGCAAATATATGGGAGGAAACCCAAGTTATGACACATTAAACTTTCCAGATGAGTCAAATAGACCCCATGTCTGCACAAGGGTTATATAAATATCATATGTACTATGGCAATGACAAACCTTAGCAATTTGAGGTCAATTTGACCTGCAACATACATAAGAGGGTTAAAATCTAAACAGGTCATAGATGCATGTCCTGAAAAGATCTTGTCCTTGGTTCAAATCAAATATATATATATATATATATATATATATATATATATATATATATATATATATATATATATATATATATATATATATACATACATAGTCTGTCTGTCTCTCTCCAGTGTGTGATAATGACATTAAAGTTTCAAGTCCTTCCTACTATCTTCCTGCTGGACAGGTAAAAGGTGAAAGAGAAAACTGCTTCTATACTCTTAAAAAAATGTTGTCGCTGACCTGTAAAGTCAGGGTCAGAAAGTATTTGTGAGCAAAGCCCCATCTTCAGGTTGTGCCCTGGAATTGCATTACAACAGCTAAAAATGGGGGTGGCTACATTAGAATATTCACACGTCCTTCATTGCCTGTAGAGAGGGGGGCTCATGACAAAAGTCTGCTAAACGTGTGATAAAGGTGTGATGAAAGTCTGACTAAGGTCAGTCACATGTTGGAAAAGAACAACTTTGAGCCGCTGCATCTGTATCTATCTGAGTTATTACATCCGTACTCCCCTTCCAGAAGGCTAAGATCAGGCAACCAGAACCTCCTCTCTGTTCCCGTTTCTAGACTCAAGCGTAGAGGGGATCGAGCTTTCTCAGTAATTGGGCCACAGCTTTGTAATGATTTGCCAATAGAATTAAGATTAGCACCCTCTCTGTCCCTCTTTAAGTCCCTTTTAAAAACGTATCTCTTTTCCTCAGCATTTCTATAGTTTTCCTTTTCATTCTCTTCTTACTGTTTCTAATTGTTCTATTATTGCTGGTTTTAGTGATTCAGTGTGTATTTTTGCATTGTTCAATTCTATTTCGCTTTTTATTATTTCTCCTGTCTTAATATCATTTTTTTTATTTTTCTATGTATTTTTTTTATTACTATTATTTATTAACACCTGTTATTGTACAGCACTTTGGTCAGTCCTGTGGCTGTTTTAAATGTGCTTTATAAATAAAGTGAACTGAACTGAACTGAACTGTGTTGGCCCACCCTGACTTTGAGCGTCCCTTCATCCTCTGCACTGATGCATCGTTGAATGGCCTTGGCGCAGTGCTCTCTCAAAACCTAAACTGGATGCGTGTGAGCAGCGCTGGGTTTCAAAACTTGCCCCGTACAACTTTAAGATCAAGTGCATCCCTGGAAGGTTAAATGTTGTGGCAGATGCGCTCAGTCGTGACCAGTTTGTCAAGCCAGTGAGTCAGCGAATTCTGACCGAGCCTTACTCCGAGCTGCTGAAACATGTACACAGTGTGGAAGATGATTCCATCTCACGTGCCAGCCACAAACACTTGGCACTGAACGTGATCACACTTCTGAAATGGATGTTTCTATGACTGCTGAGGATGTGTCGTCCGTCTTGTCGTCTTGTGGTGATTGGGATTTAGGTGCAGTATCCAGAGCAACATCCCTAGCTGATCACATGAGCTCTTTAATTCCTGCCTGTCAAGATATCACCCATGCTTTTTCATTGTTTGAATTGCAGAGTCAGCAGCACAACTGTGTTATTTCACAGGTGTCCTCCTATGTCAGCAGGAAGCGCAGACCTTCCAGGCGCGAGCGTGTGAATGAGGATCTGCGTGTATTGAGGATTTTAAAGCAGTGGGACAAACTCTTTTTGCTCAATGGCATTCTGTACAGAGCCATCAAAGATCCACTCACTAAGCACAAGAGAATTCAGTTCGTCCTGCCTGAATCCCTGAAACAGGAAGCTCTTTCTGGTGTTCATGATTTGGCCGTTCACCAGGGCCAGCCACGTACACTGTCTTTAGCCCGGCAGAGGTTTTATTGGCCTGGGATGGAAAGTGATGTGCGTGATTACGTCAAGACTTGTACCCGTTGTGTCCTGAGTAAAACTCCAGAACCAGCTGCAAGAGCACCCTTGGAGAGCATCAAGACTACTGCCCCATTGGAGCTAGTTTGTATTGATTTCTGGGCCGCCGAGGATAGGCACAATAAATCCGTGGATGTCTTGGTAATCACGGATTATTTCACCAAGCTAGCTCACGCTTTTCCATGCCAGAACCAATCGGCTAAGAGTATTGCAAAGAAACTCTGGGATGGCTTCTTCTGTGTTTATGGCTTCCCCCAGCGTATTCATTCGGACCAGGGAGCAAATTTTGAGAGCGAGCTGATAGCAGAGCTCCTTGATCTTGCTGGTGTCGACAAGTCACGAACGTCCCCGTACCACCCAATGGGGAACGGTGGAACTGAGAGGTTCAATAGAACGTTAGGTAACATGTTAAGATCGCTTCCACCCAGATCTAAACAAAAGTGGCCACAGTTAGTGCAAACTATGACATTCGTGTATAACTGTACTGCCCATGAAACTACTGGATTTGCCCCTTTTTACCTGATGTTTGGGAGGGTGCTGAGATTACCTGTTGACCTCATGTTTCTAAGTGTGCTTCGTGATGAGTCAATCTGTGATTACATTGACTATGTTCAATCTCTCGTCAGTGATCCAAAGTCTGCTATGGTGCTGGCTCAAAAGAATTCTGCTGCAGAACAGAAACACCAGTCTGACCAATACAACAAGAGAGTCAAGGGATTACCTCTGTCAATTGGTGATCAAGTTCTTATCGCCAACAAAGGCTGTCGAGGTAAACGGAAGCTTGCCGATAAATGGGAACCCACCGTGTACTCAATTGTCGCTTCCAAACCTTCCCTGCACATTTATAAGATCCGTGACAGATCTGGTCATGAGAAAATGGTTCATCGTAATCTCTTGTTGCCAGTTAACTTTCTTCCTTTGCCCACAACAGAGTTTGAGTTTTCTGTTGATGAATGTGATGGTGCTGGTCCTTGTTCCTCACCTTCTCGATCTATATGTGATGCAGCTGAGTCAACAATACCTGTCACTGGTGGTTTGTCACATGCAGAGTCTCTATCTGTCATTTCTCACATTGCTGTGTGTGATGATGATTGTACAGCTTCTTGGGTCTCCTCTCATTCTTTTCAAGATGTTTCTGAAGCACAAGCTGATTTATCTGTTGTTGACCCTGACACTGTAGCTAGTGCTTTTTCACCTACTGTCCCTGTTTCTGCAGATTTGTACGATCCTGTGGTTGACAATAACCCTGACAATCGTTACATTACCAGGCTTGGTAGAGTAATTAAGCCTGTTCGTAGGCTGATTGAGTCAATGGTTCAACTCGAGACCTTACTTGGTGTGGAGTCCATATCTCCTGTTATTCATGTTTGAATCTGCATATTGCATTACTTTCTGATACTACTGAGTGTAATGTATTGTTTTTTCTCATGTGTGTTCTGTTTAAGCAAATGGTCTGAGTTTTCCAAAGTGTAAAAGGCACTTTGGTATGCCTACAACATGTGTAGTGGTTTGTCCGACTTCTTTCATATTTGTATCCCTTAGTTGGGTAACTTTTCATGTTGATAGTCTTCACTGTTTTTTTCTGGGGTGTAGACCAAGTCATTCTCAGGACCTGTGCTCTTGTTTTTTTTGTCCTCTGTGGAATTTTGTGTAAATTCTGGGGGGTAAGTGTAACAGGTATACAAAGTATACGGCTAAATATTGTTATAATTCACACAAAATTGTTCTCGTACATTTTATGATACCTGATCTAAAGGTGCACTTCTCCTTTAAGTGTTGTGTGGTCACAGTATGACCTAATTTCCTGTCCTAACTCCTCCTCTTCCCTTTTGAAATGTGATTTAATGGAAGAGGTAGGTTTCTTTTGTCATCCTGTTAATTTTATGTAATCCTTATTTTAATTATATCTTTTATATTGGTATTTTCACCCAAATTTATGTGTAAAGTACTATTTTATCTATCCTTGGCATTATTTTCATCATTTTACATTCTTTGAGGTATATTTCTGTCTTTTATGTGAGACCAGCACATGGTAATGGAGGTGCATCATTTGTTTTATAGAGTGTTATAAGGGCCACTCGATCTGAGGCTGCTTATTTGTCTCTGTTAAACAGGTATGTTTTCTTTATATTATTTTATGTTCATTTTCTTATGCTTCTCCCTTTTGAAATGTGATTTAATGGAAGAGAGTGTTATAAGGGCCACTCAATCTGAGGCTGCTTATTTGTCTCTGTTAAACAGTAAAAAGATCCAGTGAATCGGCTGCCTGCTGTCCCATGTCTGTCTTTGCATCACACAACGTAACACAACGCAGACCAAGTTTTAATACCCGGTGTCACTGGCCGCACATCACGCCGGGCATAAGCGAGCCACACGGGTTACACACACACACACACATACACAGACACACACACACGGGTGTCGGAAGCAAATAAAAAGTGGGTGGATCCTGTCCAGGGGCGATTCTAGAATTTTCATTTTAGGGGGGCTCAGCCCCCAGGGTAGGGTTGTATAGTACTAACCTTATTGCAATCCTATTCCATTGTATTCCCTGTATTTCACTGTAAAAAAATGAAAAATTTAGATGTGACCAGTCACTAGAAAATTTTGAGTTGTGAATGTAGTTTTTTTTTTTACAATGAAGACTTCCTGATTCATTACTCACTGTACAAACACAACATTTTACTGTTTGATTTCTATGCTCAAATAAAAACCTCAGATAAGGAACTTTTTTGACAAAATAAAATAAACTTTTAACCAACTTTTAACCAGAAAATAACATAAAAGCCATAAACTTTGACTATGCATATCAGCAATATAAACAACACATGTATGAGGCTGGACAATGGACTGAAAAACAAGCAAAAATGAAGCAGCTTGTGAGAAGCAGGGACAAAGTTTTTGCAGCCCAGTTACTGGTCTTTCATTGGGACCATCAACCTGTGTCTTCTCTCCTTAAGAGTAGCAAACCTGTTGATAATTTTATCATGGTCCAATTGCTCAACAACATCTTTCTCGATGGCCATAACTGCCAGTTGATGGAGCCTGCTCTGACCCGTTGTTCTCCTTAGCCAGTTGCGGAGACGACGAAGAGCACTGAAGGACCTCTCGCACGAACAGCTGCTAACAGTGAGGGCAACCTGCATGACAGATTTCAGTGATGGAAACTTTTCAGAATCCAGCAGGTTATAAAGTGAAACCATGTCCTGTGGAGCTGCACCAGTTTGCTTTTTACGAGTCAAAAAGTGCCTTGCTACCATGACTTCTTCTGTCTTGAAATCAATGTTGTAGTGATGTGCAAGTTCTTCTAAATGTGGCTCAGACAGGAAGTTTTCAGACACTGGACTACATGCTTGAATACCTTGAAGCAATGCAGCATTTACAGCAGAAAAACGGTTCTCCAGTTCAGTTATCATTCTATCGAGACATGGATATAGTAACTTTGTTTTGACTTGTTCGGCACCGATGCAGATGTCATATCATAGCAATCCATCAATAAAAGCACACACATCTTGTACTCTCTGATGTTCGCTCTGCTCGACCTCTGCGGATTGAAAAATGTGAATTATCACACACGGTTAAAACAAGATATAAATTGTAAATCTACTTTATTAAACACATTAACAGACAAAAACTCTTCTTGACACATCTTAAGCATTATCTCTTTAAGTAACTAACTAACTAAAATATAGAACACGTCTGTTTATTACAAACAATTCTTAACTATCAGTTAATTATATTTAATATTTAAATTCGATTTAAATATTTCCCTTTAATTGTTAGCTTAGAAAAGTTATATAGTAATTCATGTGAACAATAAGTGAAAGGTTTTGGGACGTACAGTATGTGTAAGGGTAAGAAAACTATTCAAACTACATATAACTCTAAAGTATATTAAATATGAAACATCCTGAAGGTCGGTGTTATTGTTGAAAAACAGACAAAAAATACATTAAAATTTTATGAATTCATTTTAATGTATTTTATGTTTTATCTATACATTACATGATCGTGCTGATCCTGATTTACTGAATAACCTCTGAAATGGAGCTGCATTTTAAATTGCACAGTAGCTAATTAACTAATCAATCACAAACCAGATGCTATGAAATATCTAGCAGAAGAATATTCATTCATTCATTCATTCATTTTCTACCGCTTATCCAAACTACTTCGGGTCTTGGGGAGCCTGTGCCTATCTCAGGCATCATCGGGCATCAAAGCAGGATACACCCTGGACGGAGTGCCAACCCATCGCAGGGCTAGCAGAAGAAAAGTTACATTTATTATTTACATATTAAAATCAATCTAGACAAATAAAAAGTTTAATAAGAACTAATAATTCAGTTTATACAGTAGATTTCTAACACTATCAACTTCATTGTTATCAGTCTTCTTTGTCATGGCAGATTACCTTTTTTTTAAAAAAATATGAACAAATCTGTTCAAATCCTGACCATATATCCAACCTCAACAAGTGCCAATGTAAACAATTTGTTTGATCCAAAATAAGCATTTACAGTATATATGGTTGAAATCACAATATAAAAACTTCTTGACTTGACTTGATAAGTGCCAAGTAAAGAAAACATGAGACCCGTAGTGCAAAACTCGCTAATGTAGTAGGCTATGCTAATAGATATGAGAGAGGTATTCTGACAAAAATAATGCACTGGTTGAATAAAGATTAAACAACTACAGTGGCACTTAGTTCAGTGGCAATGCTCATCGGGAAAGACCATTGTTGTGGAAGTTCTGAGGTTAGAGCGATTTAAAGAATAAAGTATAACACTGGTAGACACGGGCAAGAATAAAAAGGTTTCACAATTTATTGTGCTCGGTTGCGCAGCAGGACGCAACACTCTACATGTAGCATGAGAGATGAAGGGCCACGATCATTGATTACATCAAGATTTTATAGACAGAACTCAAGAAAACAGAAGATATGTAAAAGCAAAACATCATCAATCATTGGCTCAAAATTACCGCATGCATCTCCTGACCAAGCTAATCTGACCAGGCCAAAGTCTTCTAGAGGACCTACTGGACATTGTTTATGGACAACTCGTCCCCAGTCCCTACTGCCCTTGTCATGATCTTAACAAAACCTACTGATGACAATGTCAGTCTCTGGTCATGACGCACACAAGGTACAAGCATAGAAGGACAAAGCCTTAGGAACATCTTAAGATTAGAAATTTCCACCACACCATCTTACTATCAACAGATTTCCAGCTGGAACTCACCAATGAATACAAAAACAGGCAAAGTACTTGTAACCACATAAGAAAAATGGTGCATGTTGGGCTGCTCTGTTCCTTACTAATACTTATAAACCTTCACTTAAACCAGCTTGCTTAAGCATCTAGAAGACCTTTGTGTCAAAGATAACCCGTATTACAGTTCTGACCCACTCTGACCCTACAGACTGGACATAGAGATGGGTCAGTAATCAGCCCTGATTATCTGTTTATCTATAATCTACTCATTCTGTTAGATGTACAGTAATCTAGTGATTCACTATGTTTCAGCCTGTAACCATATGAGTGACCCACATTTCTGATCTGTTTACATCTAACAGATTTTGTAATATATGTAGTAATTTCCAATGCTTTTGCCACAGTGGAACCGATGTAATGGTTATTCCAATAAATCTCACTAAAATTAACTGAAATAAACCAAAAGCACAAGTTAAACAAACCACACAAAACAAAACTTTCTTTTAATTAGCACAAATTTAGTCAAACAATCAAGTATTAGCTGCACACAGTAACCTTTCATTGGAGCTGAGATCCAGATGAATCCTGATTGTACATAAAGGACACTACAGAATGTGTAACACCACTATTATCTCTCCTGTGTAGTGCACTACAGAATGTGTAACACCACTACTATCTCTCCTGTCAAGGTCGGCACACCACCCACGCCCACCGAACACCAACACCGAGAAGCGTCTCCAGAATACTAGCTCTCCCGGACTACACCTCCCAGAATCCACCACTGACTCTGATTGCTCCATCACCTGTTCCTTGACACCAGTGCGGTCTTGATCTGTTCCGGCAATCATTCTGAGCAATTCCCGTGTTTTCTCTGTTCCGGTTTCGGTTTCTGCTCCTGTGTTTTCGTTTTGTGATTGTTTCCTGCCTGCCCTGACCTTCTGCCTGTCTTACCGTTTCCGATTTCTGCCTGATCTTTGATATTGTGTTTACTTGCCCTGACCTTGCCTGTATGACTACGAGTTTGTCTTTATTAAAAGCTGCAAATGGATCATCTGCCTTACGACTCTTCGTTACAGAAGACTTCGCCACCGAATGATCCAGCAGTGGTCTTTCATCTCGCAGCTCAGCTCTCTAAAAAAGCGCAACAGCCCGCTGAACGACACCAGCAGCAACTCACCGCAATCACCAATGAGCTCGCCGCGGTGTTGCAGAGCCTGCGAGGAACTGCCGGCGCACCGAGCCCTCAACCTCCGGCGATGCTGCCCACAGCCGTCGCATATGCCACCAGTCCTTGTCTTGCCTTCCCGGAGAAGTTCAATGGGGATCCCGGGAGGTGTAAGGGATTTCTTATGCAATGCTCGCTCTTCGTGGCACAACAGCCCGCTATATATCTGACCGAGGCCAGCCGCATCGCCTTTGTGTGCACGCTCCTCACCGCCAAGGCGTTGGATTGGGCCACCATGATATGGAAAGAAAACGGAGCCGCCTTCCCAACCTTCAAGTACTTCCTCGCACAAATCCGCGCTGTCTTCGATCACTTCACCACCAGTGAGAGTGAGGAGAAGCGCCTACTGGAAATCTCGCAGGGCGATCGCACCGCCACTGAGTACGTGCTGGCATTCCGCACCCTCACCGCAGCAGCAGGCTGGGAGGAACGGCCGCTGAAGCTGCTATACCGGAAGGGCTAGAACCCAGAACTGCAAGCGGAGCTCACCTGCCGGGACGAAGGGAAAAACCTAGCCGAGTTTATGGACCTCTCCATTCAAATCGACAACCTGATGCGCACCTGACGAAACCCCGCACGCGCCGTTCGCTCCGAGAGCCACCAGCCCATGCAGCTCGATTTCACGCACCTCACGGCCGAGGAACGAGAAAGGTGATTCCGCTGGCGCCTCTGCTTGTACAGCGGGGAATCCGGCCACAGGCTGTCGGCTTGTCCCATCAGACCACCTAACAAGCATAACACGCCGGTGAGTCGAAACCTCTCCCTTCCTCAAGCACAGAACTGTGCTCAGATTAATGTACACCTTGAGGTGCAAGGAACAAAAATTAGCCTGGCCGCGCTCATCGACTCTTTGTCGGAGGAGTTTGTGTGGACCCATGACGTGCCGGTAACCCATTGTGTGCCCCCTGTAGCCGTGGAAGGTAATGACGGCCAGCCGCTCGGAGAAGGGCACATCACGCGTATGACAAGGGACCTCAGCCTACAAGTAGCCGGAGTCGGAGCCATCCTGTCTCAGCGCCAGGGGCCAGCGCATGAACCCCCGTTAGGCAAGATGGGCTATGTTCTTTATGCGCTTTCAGTTCTCTGTGACCTACCGTCCAGGAAGCAAGAATGCTAAACCTGATGCACTGTCATGTGTGCACCGCGAGGTAGACCAGGACGCACCGCCTGAACCCATCATCCTTGAGATCTGGATCCTCTCTCCGATCCAGTGGGACGTCCTGACAGAGAGCTCCCAGGCCAACGCGCAGACGCTGCTGCCTACCGAGTGTCCTTCAGAAAGAATCTACTTGCCCGAGAACCTGCGCACCACTCTCCTAGAGCTCCTACATGCCAGCCCCAGCTCCGGCCACCCCGGCATCACAGGAACGATCCACTGGCCCAAAACCAGTTCTGGTGGTCGTCGCTGTCCACAGACGTACAGGATTTTGTGCGGAGCTGCGGGGTTTGCAACACTTCGAAGGTCCCTCACCAACTTCCCGCTGGGCTGCTGCAGTCTCTACCGATTCCACAACGGCCCTGGTCTCACATCGCTCTGGACTTCACCACCAACCTGCCCGGGTCAAATAATTACACGGTCATTCTCACCGTCATCGACCGATTTTCGAAAGCCTGCTGCCTGGTCCCACTACCCAAGCTTCCTACAGCATTTGAGACAGCAGAGACGCTGTGCGATTCTGTCTTCCATTACTACGGACTGCCCGAAGACATTGTTTTAGACCGAGGTCCCCAGTTCACTTCTCGAGTCTGGTCCGCTTTCTTCAAATGACTGAACATCAACGTCAGCCTCACCTCGGGGTATCGCCCACAGGCGGACGGACAAACAGAGCAGTTGAGCCAGGAGATCATCCACCTCCTCTGCTCGTACTGCCAAAACAATCAGATGGAGTGGATCAAATATCTGATGTAGGTGGAGTATGCACAAATCTCCCTCATCAAACCCGCCACCGGCCTGAATTCCTTTCAGTGCGTCCTGGGCTTCCAGCCTCCCCTCTTCCCATGGTCCGGCACGCCCACCGACCTACTGCCCATCAACGACTGTTTCCGCCGGAGTGAGGAAACATGGAGCGTGGCGCATCGGCAATTACAGCGGGCCATAAGGAGACAGAAAGGCCAGGCCGACAGACACCGCAGGGCACACCAGGAATATCAACCCGGTCAGTGGGTCTGGCTCTCGACCCGTGACATCTGCCTCTGCCTACCCTGTCGCAAACTGAGCCCCAGGTACGTGGGGCCATTTTGGATCATCAGGCAGATCAACCCGGTCTCTTACCGCCTCGCACTGCACCCAACCTACCGCATCTCACTGGCCTTTCATGTCTCGCTGCTTAAACCTACTGTCGGGCCCAGAGAGAACCCAGACCATCAGACTGACCCGCCGGATCCGCCTCCACTTCTGATTGACGACGAAGAGGCGTACCAAGTCCGCGACCTGCTGGACTCCAGACGCCGAGGAGGTCACCTGGAATACCTAGTTGACAGGGAGGGCTACGGTCCAGAGGAAAGCTCATGGGTGAAGGCGGGGGACATCCTGGACCCCTCGCTCACAACCGAATTCCACCAGCGATATCCTGACAAGCCAGCTTCCCGTTCTCGAGGACGACCCCGGCATCGCACACGCCCTCGCGTCGGGAGTACTCGCAGGTTCATATCACCAATTAAAGTCAGAGACATGGGTAACAATACAAAATTATCTTTATTGACATCATTAAAACGATATTAAAATAAATAAAGAAACATCCTTCAGCCGAACGGACTACAGGTCTCTTTCTTTGAACACGCTGAGGGCCAGGGACGGGAGCTTACCAGTACAAAGAACCGGATAATCAGACCACACCCCTTATAGGTGAATCACTGCACTGCACTTCACTGTATACACAGATGCGCACCCACACACACGGTGAGATGGTCACTGCACTTGTGAGGAAATACATAACAGAAAGGAAAAAAGAAAAATAGACTTTGTAAACAAATTATATAAATCAAAGACAAAATCCAATGCAATTGAAAAGATGGTAAATCAAATAAGAAATCACCAAAATCCAAATTAAAACAAAAACAGTTCAAACCCCAGAAGCAATCAAATGCAACTGAAGAACCAAAGCAAAATAAAGAAGAATCAAAGATAATCAAAACTGCAAATTAAATACTTCAAACTTCAAAAATAATATATTAATAGAACTAAAAAGAGCAGACAAAACAATATGAAACAGCCAAAAAAAGAAAAGTAAACAAAAAGATGAACTTGGAAACAGGTTTGGACACTGAAACAGGACAGCACTGCAGCCATACACAAACGTGGAGCACGCTGCCTGGAATAATTACGGCTGTCACAACACCTATAAACAAAGCGAGACTGTTTCTCTGTTAGATATATTCTCCCATTCTAATGCATGTGTGCATAAATACCTACCAATCGAAGAGATTAACGTTTTATAAAGAGCCAATGGAATCTTTTACGGCAAAAGCCAGTACAAAACACTGATCCAGCACTGGATCACAGCTTCTTCAATGTCTATGCCCAATTGATGTGACAGTACTAAACCGACATACAACTCATAGGGTCAAGGCAGAAGTGCTCTTCAAACAAATCGGCGTCTCTAAAACACATTAAACAGTGCACCTCTCGTAATCAAACACATGCAATAGCCAAGAAAACAACCAACAGCGCGTTCTCCTTACTGTCTCAAGCACTCGCATCCAGTTCTGGGAAGTAATGGAAGAGACCTTAGAGACCTGTTGGGCATGTATGCTTACTGCATGGGGTCCAATGTGTCCTGTATGCTGCTCTGAATATGGGCCAGCACCTCTTTTTTTGATTGTCTTTGTTTTTTTTTGTACGGTGACCTTGAGTGTTCAGAAAGGCACCTTTTAAATAAAATGTATTATTATTATTATTTTTGGGAAGGGCGACAATGGTTGTGATCTTGAAGCAGGCAGGTACAGTGCTTGGACTGAGGAAGTGTTTTGTTTTGTTTAACCTTTAATCTTTACAGGCAGGTCATTAAGAACAGGTTCTTATTTACAGTGGCGGCCTGACAAGTGGAATAACCACTTAGGGAATGGGAAGTAGGGCTAAAATAAATACAAAACATTAAAAATACATACAGGTTAACAATTACATAAATACATTTTAAAACAAAATTATGTAGAGAAGCAACTGCATATATCCGTGAACAAATATGATATAATATTTTTAAAGGATGAAATTGGAATTAATTTATCCAGTTTGATAGTATTTTGCAAAGCATTCCAGTCGCGAGCGGCAGCAGATTTAAAAGATGCAAGACCAAACGCAGAGTTGGTTTTAGGACTGCTTAATTGAAAATGAAGTGAGGATCGGGTGTTATATGTGACAGGCTTTAGCTGCAGCAAGTGACCTAAGTAAGGAGGTGAGTGGCCAAGAAGGGTCTTATAAATGAAGGTGAACCAGTGAATTTTATGGCGATTGTGAAGGGAGAGCCAGTTTACAGATGAATATAAAACACAATGGTGTGTATTGAAAGGAGCATTTATGGCAAACCTGATAGCAAAATGGTAAAGAGCATCAAGTTTTGATAGGGTGGACTTGCAAGCAACCCTATATATAGTGTCTCCATAATCTAACATGGGTAGAATGGTCATTTGAATAAGAATAAGTTTAGCAGAAGTGGTGAAGGAAGAGCGGTTTCTGTAAAAGAAACCAAGCTTGGCTTTGACCTTAGATTGCAGCTTTGATATGTGAATAGAGAAAGAAAGTGAAGTTTCCAACCAGATGCCCAAGTAGTTATAAGCAGTGACTTGTTCTAGAATAGACCCCTTGCAGGTGGTGATGTTAAGGGCAGGAGGAGGCGTAATACCCCTACGGCAAAACCACATGCTTTTTGTTTTGGAGGTATTGAGAGTGAGATTGAGTTGTGTAAAAGACTGCTGTAGTTGGTAAAAGCTATGTTGCAGGGTAGCTTGAACAGCATCAGAGGAGGGACCTATGGCATAAAGGATTGTATCATCGGCATATAAGTGAATGAGTGATTTACCAACTGCTTGGGGAATGTTATTAATATAAATTGAGAAAAGTGTGGGACCAAGAATGGAGCCTTGGGGACACCCCTGGTGACCGGGAGAGAATGGGAGAAAAGGTTTTCAAATCTTCCACGTTGAACCCGGTGAGAAAGATAATTTGAGAACCAAACCAGTGAGTGATCAGTGACAACAATGTCAACAACTGCTGAGTCTGTGGATAAGTGTGTTGTGGTCCACAGAGTCAAAAGCTTTTGCAAGATCAATGAATATAGCAGCACAGTTTTGTTTGTTATCTAATGCAGATGTAATGTCATTGAGCACTTTAGTGGTAGCTGTAACACAACCATATCCTGATCGGAAGCCAGATTGTGCCCCAGAGATGATACCGTTCACATTAAGATAATTGATTAGCTGTTTATTGACAAGGTTTTCCAGAGTTTTAGACACACATGGCAAGATGGAAATTGGCCTGTAATTATTCAGGTCAGCCTGATCACCGCCCTTATACAGAGGAAGCACAACCGCTTCTTTCCAAGCAGGTGGAATCTCGGCTGTATAGAGGGAGAGGTTAATGAGGGCTGTTAATGGAGCCGCAATGACGGGGGCAGCAATTTTAATAAAAAAAGCAGCAAGATCATCTGACCCAGCTGCTTTATTGGGATCCAGGGCGATCAGTTCCTTCAAGACTTCCCCCACTAAAACAGGCCGGATGGAAAAACTGTGAGGAGGTGCTAAAAGGCTGCAGGTATTAGAGGCTACAGGGGCTGTAGAAATAGGTTTTAATGTCTTTGAAACAAAGCCAGCATTTATGAAGTGGTGATTGAATGCTTCAGCCATCGAGTTTTTATTAGTGATCACTATGTCATCCAATTTTAGGGACAATGGTATGGTCCAGGGTTTGTTTTCAAGTTTTTTTTACCGTATTCTAAAATGCTTTTGGATTCGCACCACAAAGTGTGAACTGTTTTTTAAAAAAGCCAGCTTTAGCCTCCCTCACCGCTTGTGTGGCCTTGTTCCTGATTTGACGAAATAAAATGTTGTCTTTAACAGAATTTGTCTTGCGTGCTCTGCGCCAGGCTGTATTTTTTTGCTGAAGCAGAACCACTAGATCACGATTAATCCACAGGCTGTTGCGGATTTTTATACACATCTTTTTGTTTGGGGCATGTTTGTTGATCACAGCAGTTAAAAGATCTTTAAACAACAACCATGCATCATTCACTGTAGGAATCAGACTGACTCTATACCAACTTACATGATTCAAATCATGTAAGAAGGCTTGAGCATCAAAAATTTTCAGAATACGTTTTTGTAGTGATTACAACAGGCTGTTTGACAGAAAGTTGTTTTCTAACACAGGCAATGAAACAGTGGTCGCTAAGATCATTGCAAAAAACACCTGATAGGTACATGTGTGGGGCGTTTGTAAACACAACATCTATCAATGTGGTGTTGTCACAACCTTTTGGGTTATATCTTGTAGGTAGGTTTATGATTTGATGAAGGTTTAAGCAATCAAATTTTTGTACAACTTTCTCAGGGGGCTTAAGCATGTCCCAGTTTAGATTGCCAAGTATGATCAACTCGGACCTAGTGAAATGCGCAAGAGCATTGCTCAAGGCCTCTAGGGTACATGCTGGTGCAGATGGAGGGTGATAGCAACCAGCTACAGATAAAGAAAAACTGTTTGATAATTTCATGTTAAGAACAAGAAGATCATACTGTTTAGGTATAGACTTTGCCAGGGCTATACTACATTGAAGATATTCTTTAGTGAAAATTGCCCAGGTTGTAACCAGATAAATACAGGTCAGGATAGAGAATAGAGTTATGCAACCATGTCTCAGTAATTACTAAAACGTGAGGGTTAGAACTCTCAACCCATACTTTAAGCTGGTAAAGTTTAGGTAATATACTTCTTGCATTTACATGCAAAAACCCAAGGTTATGGCGATTACAAAAATCATCAAAGCATATGTTATTTGAGGCCACATGATCCGTAGGGAAAACAACACCAGAAAGAACATCAGAAAAAGGGCCAGGGTGGACATGAACATTAGCAGAGATCATAAGCAGTAATATAATCAAGGCCCGACAGAGAACAGCTGAGGTACTACAGTAATGTTGTTTTAACAATACAGTTGCATGCAGTTTGTTGGGTAATGCAATAATATTAATGAGCTTTCTCTTAATAAAACATTACAGCAGAGCCAGAGTGATGGAAAATCTGTCAGTTATTAACCCAAAAGTCCGTAATATCATTAAACAGGCAGAGTCTCTATCATTTGAATAGACCTTGTCTGTTTTACTGCCTAAATAAGCAAGGCCATTTTGTTTGATTGCACAAGGAACTGAGAGAAAAAATGAAAATAAATGCGGAGAGAATGCAAAATAGTTTGAGTATATCCATGGTTCAACAGAGAACAGAGAATGTCAAAAAGCCAACAAAAAGACCTTGTTCCAGAGTGGCGTACACTTACTTCGATGCAATGAACTATCAAAATTCCAAGAAGAGCCACACAGCTAACAAGCTAGGCATCCATATTAGCACGCAGTTAGCTAATGTCCTTTAGCTGCCGTCAGCCACCGAATATTGGCCTCAGACCAGATGGAATAGGCCGAGATCCTCACACAGCAAGCAGATAGACAACAGACCAGGTGGATTAGCACTACATTTACTAAGGCTGAGCAAATTTGCGTAAAATCCCTGGACCTCACACCTACTAGCACCCCTACAGCTCCATTGTTCTCCTGCTTTGAACAGTGTTTGACTGTGTGTGTGTGTGTAGCATCATTTCCATAGATCATATTTTGCCTTCTGCTAGGCAAAGGCATATCAAAAGTGTGAAATATTTACAAATGTGTGGCTTTTTTTTCTGGAGGCCTAATGAAATGTAATGCCCAATTTGTGTGTGTGTGTGCATGTGTGTGTGTGTGTGTGTGTGGTGTGTGTGTGTGTTTTGGGTGCATGTGTTAGTGGACATTTCATGTGTGAATTTTTGTGTCTGTATGTATGCTCATTGCGCTGAAAAGGGCAAAAGTGTGACCTATTGCCCCACTAAATGTGGCCAGGTCAAATTGACTCGGGAGGACTTGAGGAGGAAAGTATTTATTTTACAAACACATAGTTCAACGAAAATAGACAAAATTAATTTTACTTGCAAAGTTCATAATTTGAAACAATCCTGGTAAATTTCAGGCAACTATGTGGAAGGAAACCCAAGTTATGACACATTAAACTTTCCAGATGAGTCAAATAGACCCCAGGTCTGCACAAGAGTTATATAAATATCATATGTACTATGGCAATGACAAACCTTAGAACACAATATTTTATAAATAAAACAGACTATTTTGTATAGGTATGGCAGGCATTTCTGAAGTTTTCCATGTCACACACAGAGGTTTGGCTTGCCTTGGATCTGAGCTACTCTGAGTGAACAAATGCAAATGAGCCAGGCCTCACAGGTGATGGGGGTGTTTGCACAACAAAAGCAGGGCTGAAAAACTGTGAAAATCTCAACAGGGGGGGAATCACACCTCGGGACCCGCACCAGAATATAAAAAAGTCAGTAAATCTAGTGTTAGGCCAAGATCCTCACACAGCAAGCAGATTGGCAACAGACCAGGTGGATTAGGCCAAGATCTATATTATTTCCATACTCTTGATTAAATGTATAATTTGTGTACAATCCAGAGGCGAGACGGAGCGGGGAAAGGTAACAGAACATTATTAGAGTAAAGACGAGCCGGAGTCGTGTTGTGGTTCTGCTTTCCAGTTTGCTTGAAGATGGAGGTGAGTACAACAGCCAGCACCGTAGCACAAGCACTGAGGGACCGCCCAGGGATATTGTCTGGCTCCGCTGCCTTACGGGTGTTGATCTTCCTCACGTGTTTTGTGTACCACAGCTGATGATACAGTAGTGTGTGTGTGCCTAGATTCTGTGCTGCCACTGGAGGTCTCACAGCAGACATAGAAAGTGTTGTGGTCATTTAACAGGCTGTCTGAGGGGCTGATAGTAGAGCTTGTTTAGCACATTGGTCAGTTACAGACTGCAAACTGGTCAGCACTATTTTATGTCCTGTAGTGTAATGCATTGTCTGTCTGCACTAAGTTGCATACTATGCACTGTATGTTACCTTACTTAAGTTGAAACTTTGAGTATCTATACTTTAATGGAATAATTATTTTTTAGCAGACTTTTTACTTCTACTCCTTACATTTTCACGCAATTATCTGTAATTTCTACTCCTTACATTTTAAAAATAGCCTCGTTACTCCTATTTTATTTCTGCTTGTCATCATTCAAAAAACCTATCAAGATAAATCGCGCCATCCGGATAGAGTGAATTTGATTGTGGTTGGAAGAGAAGTATAAACATATACATTGTATGTGACCCATCGCACCTGCACATGACACAAATCACGCCACACTTCAGTTACGAAGAAGAGCATGCATTGGCTCAAAGAACTTTGAGAACCAGCTGTTTTTGCAGCTGAACAAAGCCTATTGGTAACTCTTTGTCTCTGTTGCGGACAGCGCACCTGAACTTCTACGTAGAGAGGCATCACTTCCGGACTACAGTTCCCAGACCGGCGCACCAGGACTAATTACACCGCCAGCTGCTGCCAATTTCCCACGCTATAAGAGACTACGTGAAATTGACCTCATTGCGAAGTCTCGACTTGTTCCTACAGCCATTCTGAGCGTTTCTGTGTTTGTCTGATTCCGATTCTGTTTCCGTCTAATGACCTGTCTGATTGCTTGCTGCCTTTCCCGACCTTCTGCCTGTTTACCGTTGCCGATTATTGTCTGCCCTCTGATTTCCATGTTTGCCGATTCCGAGCCTGCCTGTTTGACTTTGTGTTTATATCATTAAAGTATGCTGCAAATGGATCCCCAGCCTTACGATGCCTCATTACAGTCACATGTTCTGTGCTTAACTGATGTTGATTACCCTATTGTTGTTTGAGACCAATGTGTTTGTTTCAATAAAGCTTATTGATGACATGCCTCTGAAGTTTGACTTTTTGCACTATTACAATACTTATAGCCAACTAGTCATATCTTCCGCTCCATGAAACACAGCTCAGTAGTACACATATATGGTTCTTTAATGTATTTGCATTGTACTAAAATGCGTTCTTTTTCAATGGGCATATACAGTATGTGTCTGAAACAGGTAGCCTAGTGCATCCCAAATTTTTCAACATTATCATATTAATATAACATTATAGTCATTATGACCAGCCCCTGTGGCACAGCCTAAGCTTTTGTCCTTAATGGCATTTTTTCCTTCAATTATTTTTACTTTTATACATTTAAGTAGTTTTGAAACCAGTACTTTTACACTTTTACTTGAGTAAAAAGCTTGAGTTGATACTTCAACAGGTCTTTTTAAACCCTAGTATCTACCCTTCTACCGGAGTAATGAATGTGAATACTTTTGACACCACTGCTTAGCTCCATGTTGTTCTACATAGCACCATGATCCTGGAGTAACGTTGTCTTATTTTACCGTGTACTATTTCAGCAATATATAGTTGAAATGACAATAAAAGTTTCTTGATTTGAAAATACTATATAATGGTGGCTACATGATATTGGTCATCACCCTTCTGACCGATACTTTAAAAAGATGGACAGACAGAAACTCTTCTGATGCAGTAATCATCTCAATTAATTAGTTCATTTATTCCAGAGTTTCTGACATTAATGGTCATGTTCTTGGAACGATGCAGTTACCATGCAAATGAGTAGATATTCTGCTCATGTGTTAATTAATATCTGTAAGAAAAGAATGACACCAATATACCATATATATATATAATACACCATATATATATATATAATACACCATATATATATATAATACACCAATATACCATATATATATATAATACACCATATATATATATAATATGGTGGGGGGGTGACACCCCCCCACCAATATACAACTAAAAATTAGAGCAGACTACACCACACTGTTTCTGTAAACAGGGAAATTTATAACCAAATAAATATTGCACACAGGTTTGTTACCACTAAACACAAGAAACGTGGATATAAATACAAAAATACTTTATTGCACAATAATTAATTAAAAATGTAAAAAAAAAAAAAAAAAAAAAAAAAAAAAAGTTGACCAAAACAACAAAAAGAAGTAAAGAAAACAAGAAACGTTGCAGCTGAGGCTTACCAGTAGGGAGCTAGCTGAACAGTGAGTATCCTAAGACACACCACTCAAAACACTCACGCTCACACCACACCCACTCTACGTGAGGGAGACGCAGATATCATATAGCAAAACACTCTGAGAGAAACACCACCACCACAGGGCCAAGGCAGCTAGCTTCCCTCACTGGGGCCTTCAGCTCCTGAAATAAACAAAAAAAGAAAAGGAAAAATAACAATTCGTTCAACTCGCGTACAATCCAACAACTTGCATTAGAATAAGTTCAAACCATAAAGGGGAACAATGGACAATTTACTGGCCACAAGGGTCAGGCAGAGAGATGTAAAGACTCAACTAGGTTCATGCTAAAAGCTCATGAACCTAGACATGCCATGGAGCAGCAAGAGGTGAAGGAGAACAAAACCAGGAAAAAAAGAAATAAAACCAACAATACAAATGAAAACAGGCTCCAAATTAAATCACATAAAATACAAAAAAAAAAACTTAAAGCTGAAGAGCTTTCAGCCAAAAGACTCAAATCAACAGTAAACAAAACAAATAGGAACTAAATCTTCCCAGGTACGAGATATTACCTGATTCTTCCACGCCGTCCTTAGGAAGAGCGCAGATCCAACAAAAAAAACAACCAAATAAATAAACAAAACAAACACGCTGCTGGTGGCAATATAACAGCCGGTGGCGCTAAGCAAGCACCGTGAACGGTACAGCTCACTTTAAATAACAACTCGGACTAGCCACTCTTCACCTAACCCACCAGCATGAGTGTGAAAAACAAACAAAACCAGAAAGTAATAATAAAATGCAAATAGTCACAATCATAAAAGTAGCAGCAGAACAAACAGTGCAGTCTTAACGCTGTCTAAAGAGCGTTGGCCCTGCAGTCCACAGTGACGAAGGGCTCACGAGCAGATGCACTAAAATGGACAAAAGTTAATAAAATCAGTCAAAGACACCACCCCAATAATGCTCAAAGGACTAGATATACATACCCGGAAGTAGATCGCTAAACCCACGGGCTCAGTTACTCACAGCTTTATCCATAAGCGGCAAACAGCAAATATGCAGGTGATCTAGAACACACACAAACTGGAGGGAAGGACAGCCTGTACCCAACAGCAACGTCGTCCCAATCGCGACCATAACCTGGCTTTAAACGAATATACACACTTATATAATGCACAGACACTAGCAGCAATGTTAGCCAAACAGCTAGCTACATACCTCCCGCAATACACACAATAATGGCTGTACGATGCATAGCCAGATGACGTAAACTACGCCTTAAATATACCCGGAGCAGCAGCCAATAGGCTGTCGCACCTGTCATTCAGGTGAAAACCATGTTTAATAGGGCGGTACCTAGACTGCCGTACTACACTTGCTAAATGAGAGGGGGTAAATACTTAGCAGATATGCAGTTTTAAGGTTGTATAATTTATATCTTGGTATCTGAATTCTTCTGAAGACATTTGAATATCTTATTTCATTTTGTTTCTATAGAGATTTCTAAAATGAGATTAAAAAAAAATACCCCCTTTTAATGCACATGTACATTTGAGATTCCAAACTAATGAAAAAATTAATAATCTTTTGTGTGTGTGTGTGTGGGCAGAATTTCCAGAGACACCTGTTAACACAGAATAACACCTGTTTATTCACAGATCTGACGATGTCCTTCATTATTTTGTTTGTCTTTATTTATTTTCAAAATATGTTATTTAATTCATGGATGTGCAAATTACAATGATAATTTATCAGGCGTTTGAGCAGCTAGGACCAAACTGGCAATGAGTTAATAATAACTTGTTAAGTCATCTGCTTCTTTTATATATGAACCTGAAACGAACTCAATTAGTACACTTACTTCCCTCAGTGTAGAAAAGTTAATAGTTTCAAAGTGATGAAAGCCCCCCTGCCTCCTTTAGTACAGAGCAGGTAACATAGAAATCATTCCAACAGATTTGATAAAATGGTAAAAAGAAGCCATTTGACAAAAAACAGTATTTAGACTAAAGCTTGTTTATTCCACACTTCCTGATGAAAACTGCAGCATGTTCTCTTACTCAGCTTTGTAAATGTGTTTATGTCGCTGAAAATTTCTGTGTTTTAAAACTCCTGCCGCACTCCGAGCAGAAATATGGTTTCTCCCCTGTGTGAATCCGTTGGTGTTCTTGAAGGTTAAACTAAAAAGATTGCTCTTGTGACTAAAACTCTTTCCACACTCCTGGCAGTGATATGGCTTCTCTCCAGTGTGAATGTGCAGATGAACCTGGAGGTTTCCATTCTGTGTGAAGCTCTTCCTACACTCTGAGCACTGATATGGCTTCTCTCCTGTGTGAATGCGCTGGTGGACTTGGAGACCAGTTTGTTGACTAAAACTCTTCCCACAGTCTATGCAGTGATAAGGTTTATCTCCAGTGTAAAGACGCTGGTGTTTCTGGAGATTACCCCTCTGTGTAAAAATCTTCCCACAGTCTTAACACTGATACGGTTTCTCTCCTGTGTGAATGTCTGAATGTCAGCATGTCTGGCAGAAATTTCATCATGGATGACTGCTCATCAGTTAAAGCTCAATCATAGCAAAACTGATCTGCTGTTCATCCCAGGTGATTCATCCCCAGGTCATGATCTTGCTATATCCTGACAATCAACTGTCCTTTTCCTCTCATGTTACTAATGTGACTCACTCATGTCGGTTTCTTCTCTACAACATTAGAAGGATTCGGCCATTTCTGTCCACACAGGCTGCTCAGGTACTTGTTCAGTCTCTTGTCATTTCTAGACTGGATTACTGCAATGCACTGCTGGCAGGACTACCTTTGAACGCAATCCGTCCTCTGCAAATGATCCAAAATGCAGCTGCCCGGCTTGCTTTCAACCTGCCAAAGTTCTCACATACCACCCTGCTGCTGCGATCCCTCCACTGGCTTCCGGTAGCTGCACGCATCAGATTCAAAACACTGATGCTGGCCTGCAAAGCCAAAAATGGACCATCTCCCTCTTACCTCAAAGCCCTCAGCACTCCTCACACTGCACCCCACACCCTCAGATCTACAGCACTGCTCAACTGGTTCCACCATCTCTCAGGGTAAGAGGCAAGTATACTACAAGACTCTTCTCTGTACTGGCACCAAGGTGGAATGAACTTCCCCTAGAGGTCCGGACAGCTGAGTCACTGGCTATTTTCAAGCGGCGGTTGAAGACCTACTTATTCAGGAAACACTTCAACTAGCACTTCTTTCCTTATCTTTTGCATTTAAAAAAAAAACAACAAAAAAAACAACAACAAAAAAACACCTTTAACACTTTATCATTGTAACTTTGAACAAATGTTTTAAACTCATGGTATGTTAAGTATGTAACTTAGTGAGCCAGCATTAATGTATTCAATGTTAGAGATTTAAGCACTTACAGATTATTTTCTTTAGTAAAATTTCTCCCACACTGGGAGCACTGGTACAGCCTCTCATCAGTGTAAAGAAGCTGGTGTTTTTTTAAGTTGCTCTTTTGACTGAAACTCTTCCCACATTGTGAGAAATGGTGAGCTTTTCTCTCCACACTAACACCACTTGTCAGGACTCTTGGCCATGTGCATTTGTTTGTGTTTTGTGTCACGTGTCTGCCCCGCCCTTGTCTCTTCCTGCCTGCCTATGCACACCTGTTCCTCATGTGTTAATTGACTTTTCTATTTAGTTGAGCCGCGTTGCCTTGAGCTGCACGGAATCCTCTGTTGTCTTTTGTTGTTGTCTTTTTGTTGTCGTCCTGTCTTGAGTCTGTGTTCCTGTTCTGTGTTTTCTTTTAGTTAATAAATCCTGTTTTTTTTAATGCTGTCCTGCATTCGGGTCCGTTTTATTCCCCCGCTTGTGACAGAAGGATTCCGCCAGACCAGGACCCAGCAGGATAGCTGGACCGGCTTATTGTGGCCGGTTTGTTTGTTTTTGTTTTGGTGACATCGGTCCACATTTTTTCCGGTGAGGGACGCCGCTCCGCTTCCGGTATTCAGCGGGGGGCACCGCCTCACTTCCTGTTTGCGGGCCATGTCACCAGCCTGAGTTTTGTTTTGTTTTTTCGGTGTCCTGCGACATCGCTCCACACCTGTCCGGGGGCGTTGCATCACATCCGGTTTCCATGGAGGACGCCCCACGTCCTTTCCTCGGTGGGTGTTGCAGTCCTGTGTTTTTGCCCCCATGAATTTTTTTTGGGTTTTTTTTTCTGTTCGGTGGAGGAGGACTTTTTTCCCCTCCTGGACCCTGTCGAGACTGTTAGGACGGATTGGCGCGTGGGGAGCCGCGCCTCAAGAGGGGGTACTGTCAGGACTCAGCCCAGACTTTGGCCATGTGCATTTGTTTGTGTTTGTGACACCACTAACAGAACCAGATGACATTTGATGAAGACTGCACCTTCTAGTGGGAACCAGATTGTCACAAATAATCTTGCCTGACTTTATTCTATTGGATCTCTTGATTTTCTTGCAGCGGGAAATTTAGGATAAACACACTATTATCTCTCTATGTGCACTACAGAGTGTGTAAACACACTATTATCTCTCTATGTGCACTACAGAGTGTGTAAACACACTATTATCTCTCTATGTGCACTACAGAGTGTATAAACACACTATTATCTCTCTGTGTGCACTACAAAGTGTGTAAACACACCTATCTCTCTATGTGCACTACAAAGTGTGTAAACACACTTATCTCTCTATGTGCACTACAAAGTGTGTAAACACACTATTATCTCTCAATGTGCACTACAGAATGTGTAAACACACTATTATCTCTCTATGTGCACTACAGTGTGTGTAAACACACTATTATCTCCCCTGTAGTGCACTTAGGAAGTAGAACATAGCAGTAGAAAGTCATTTAGGACTCAGACACTGTTAGCCGAGTTGAACTTACCTTGATCTTTCCAGCAGAACACAGTTAAGCACCTGAAATACACCACAACGGATCAGATGGAACTGTGGAGGCAAAACCCTGTCAGAAATATTTGAATGTAAAGATGATTAGTAGAGTCGGAGAGCTCAGATCATCAATCAGAAAAACTGCAGCACGTCTTCTTCTGTTTCTGTCAATGTGTGGAGGAACGGGACCCTCACTGCGACAACTACTGGAGAACTCTATACACCAACTGGTGAGCGAAAGTAAACAGTTAAAGTGTTAAAGTGTCTTGTGTACCATGAAGAAGTGTGTAATGAGCTGTAGATTTTTTATTTAAAGTTCAGGAGTATGAGACGGGGAAGGTAATTGACAGAGTTCAACATTCTGCAACATTCCTTGCGGAGGAAGTAGAGGGGTGACTGAGCCTTCTTGTTCAGAGATGTGGTGTTTGTCACCCAGGGTTTGTCCTCAGATATATACACACTTAGTGCTCTCCACTGCTGCATTGTTGATGGATAGTGGCGAGTGCTGTGGAGGCTCTCTTCTGAAGTTAATTACAATTTCTTTTGTCTAGTTATCTTCTTTATAGATAAAGACGTTTCTTTCAGAAATCATTCAGCTTCTTGCTGGATTCTGAAGGATCATGCATGTACATAAATAACATTTTCCACAGTGATGCAGTGAGTTTCTTCTTGTCTTTATTCATAAAATGAGCTGTTAAAATGTTACAGGAACAGAACAGAATCTTCAGAAGAATTTTTTTTTGTATATTTAAAATTTTGTCAAAATGTGGACAAAAGAAGTGTTTGACTGACATCTGTCCTTACCTGGAAACAGTCCAGTATTACTTTGTAAATACATAGTGAGTTGTTTCACCCCAAAAGGTGACAGAATATTCTGATAGGTTTCTTGTTGCTTTCCTTGTAAAGGCTGTTGTTAATAAGTTCAGCTTGGTACATAATTTTCATTGCTACAGTATACCACACCAGAAGAATTCTCTTAGATAACCTGCTTAACATTATAACAAAAACATCAACACTGGACATCTGGTTACTTTCTTTTACTCAGCTCAAATACAGCAGTAATCTTAGTCCTTAGACCCACTACCACCTTTTACACTACTGGGTTCTATGTGACACAAATCATTACAGCAGGGAAAGAAATGACAACATGCTTAGTAAACATGCTTAGCCACAATCTCATTATTGTGTTGGAGATGAGAGTGTCACCAGCAGAAAACAGCAAGATTGGATCAAAGAAAATGGTTGTCCATTCATATGTAAATGTGGATTATGGAAATGTTTATAATGCATTTAAAACTACTAGATTAAAACAAATGTCACATTAAGAGCTGTACAAAGAGTAAGAAATGAAATTAATGATCGGTCAGTGCTTATAGTAATTATAAAGTGTGTTATTTTACAGAGTCAGGCAGAGAAGCTTAAAATGAAGAAAAAATATAAACAAAAATACAGCCACACCCAAGATTATATATTTTTACAAGGCCATCTTTACCAAAGCCTGGACCATCATCATGAGCATCTCCAGCATGACAATGTCTATGTCCAAAGCAGCTCCCTGATGACATGATGTGAAGGAGAAGGTTGGATTGAAGAACTCAAGTGTACAGACAGAGAAACTCCTGTACAGAACCCTGACTCTGACTCAACACCACTGAACACCTTTGGGATGAACTGGAACACAGACTGCACCAAAGCATGTGTTCTCCTTTCAATGAAAATGTAAGTACACAGTATTTTATCTGCTTGTTTAAAGGAGTGACTTAAAAGAAGCTAATTTTCATATTAGTTCTGTAACTAATTCAGTTAGATGATCCAAAAAAATATTATTTATATAAAAGACATTTTAACAAAATATCGACGAGCCATATTTTTTTTCCATTTATATAAACTAGTGTTATGACAGATTTTCATTTTACACGTTTCGTTTCATTGATCTCCTGGCAAGATGAAGGAATCTAACTTTCATCTTCTTTTCAACAATTCATCTTCATCTATCTGGTCAAATCCTGTCTTTGAATAATTTCCGAATTTGAGAACAGATGCTTCTATCTTGTTCTTCTTGTTTTACATTCTAAATATATACAACTTGGGAATCTAAATCTAAAAAAATCTCAAAGCAAATACTTCTTTAATGGAAGAAGTGAAATGGTTTGGAATACACAGTTTCCACCTTGTCTTAATGATCACAGTGATAGACACCCCACTGTCATGTTCTGATATATAGCAAGAAAGTTATAAATTGCAACAGATTTAATGAAGTGATTAAATTTGGCTCAAAATAAGAATTTAAAATAAAATTAGTTAATTTCCACATTTTCTGTTGAAAAGTGCAACATGTCCTCGTTCTCAGCTGTGTAAATGTGCTTGTGTTGCTGAAAATTTCTGAGAGTCCTAAAACTCTTCCCACACTCCGAGCAGTGATACGTTTTCTCTCCAGTGTGAACACGCTGGTGTTTTCGGAGATTGCTCAGGGTGGTAAAATTCTTTGCACACTGTGAGCAGTAATACGGTTTCTCTCCAGTGTGAATGCGTTGGTGTATTTGGAGAGTAGACTTTTGTGTAAAACTCTTCCCACACACTAAGCAGTTATATGGTTTATCTCCTGTGTGAATGCGCTGGTGTTTTTGGAGATTACTCCTTTGAGTAAATCTCATACCGCACTCTGTGCACTGATACGGCTTCTCTCCCGTATGAACCCGCAGGTGATTAATGAGAAAACCTCTCTCACTAAACCTCTTCTCACAATGTGAACAGTGATATGGTTTCTCTCCTGCGTGAATGCGCTGGTGTCGCTGCAGGTGACTCTGGCAGGTAAACTTCTTCCCACACTCTGAGCATCGATACGGCTTCTCCCCAGTGTGAATGCGCTGGTGCTGTTTGACGTGACTCTTCTGACTGAAACTCTTCCCACACTGTGAGCAGTGATACGGCTTCTCTCCTGTGTGAATACGCTGATGCTGTCTGAGATAAGTCTTCCGACTGAAACTCTTTCCACACAGTGAACAACTGTGAATTTCTTTTTGTACTCGACTGTGAGAAACATTAGTATGGAAGGTATTAGATAGAATTTGGTCACTACTGCAGCTCTCCACAGGTTCCAGATCCTCACATTTGATATCTTCTGATTTCATCATGGTCAAAAAGCTTGATAATATTGTGAAGATAAATGTACGATGTGTAGGAGAGGCGGAGACAGGACACCACTCAAATCTGGATAAGAAAAAGGCAAAAATGTTCCACAGTTTAATATTTTTAAACAAATAGACAAGTTTGCTATATTTTATAAGCTGAAAATCAGAGCCACAAAAAAGTCTTGCCTGTCTGTAAACCGTAATTTCTTGTAAGTCAACGTTCTTGGGGTGGTGATCCTGCTTTGGACATACTTGTCTGAACCACTTCTCAGCACTACCTGCACTGCAAAAAAAAAAAACATACAATCAACACCTTTTATATCTCCTGATTACTCCAGGAAGCCATGGTGGCATATAGCCAGAATGTGATGACCTATTCCATAAAAACAACCAAATGTTAAGTTTCCCCCATTTTTTCAGCCCAATTTGGTCTTGAGAGTTCCCAGGCTCTAGATACATCAGGCAGCTACGAATCATGATGATGCTTCTTTCAAAACATATGAAGTTAACCTCTGCATCTCCTGGAACTGCTGCTTATATCATAGAGCAGAGTAATACACAGCAAGGATAGTGCTACCATCATAGATGCCCATGAGTGTTTGCGTGATTGACAGGGGTGAGAGTCTGCCCTCTTTCACCCAGAACCTAAAGCCAATTTTGCTCTCTCGACTCCTTTCTGTATATGATTGGTTTTACCAGAGTAGTTTTTTTTTTCACAACACTCTGTGGCAAAAGCACTTTCTTTTGGATTGTGCATAGTGCATGCAAGATGAAGTTTTCACAGTAAATACAGAAATCATTCTGAGGAACATTTGCCAGGTCGATGCCAGTTCCAAATGATCCTCCAAAAGGAACTTTTCTGGTTATTCACCTTTCACAAAACCACAGTAATTTATACAACTAGCTTTTTATTTCATCCAAAATAAGCATGAGTGTGCAAGCCCATAGTACTTGTGACCTTGATGATGGTGCAACACCTCAATATCAATTTAGCACCACAGATTTACATTTACAGCATTTGGCAGATGCCTTTATTCACAGCGACGTGCAAAAGTGCTTTTGTAAGTCTCTTCAGATCTGTTCAGAAATTAGGCTGCCAAGGTGTACCAAACACTACAGAAAGAGGAAACCCTGGCTCTGCCTGAGAGAACCACAACCTCTAAAGGGTTTGTGCTGTCATACCTGACTTTCTGTCAGGTAAAAATAGCTTTGTATGGAGGTCTTCTGTTGTATTTGCCTGACTTTTGCCTTTCTTTTGTTTTGCAGACTGATGCGTCTTGACAGCGGGCTGTTCTGTCAGAGATAGTGGAGGGAGAAGAGTGCACTGTGCTGTATATGCAAGTTGGAAGCCTTCACTGAGGGAGACCAAGTACAGCACCATCATTAGCCAAACATCATCACCTCTGCCTTGTTATCATTAAAATGTAGGAAGGTTAACACTAAGTGTCAGTGTTATCAAGACACGAAAAGAGATGTGTAATGGAGAAACCCTCCTTTCACTTTACAGGTATATAGAGCTGGATGTCATCTGCATAAAGATGGAAGGAAATCCCATGGTATCTAAGGATGGATCCCAGGGGAAGCAGACAAATCAAAAAGAGTAATGGCCCCAGAACCGAGCCCTGTGGAACCTTGTAGGACAAAAGAGCAGTGGAGAAATCTATCCCAGCACAGAAAAAGTTCTATTTGTTAAGTAGGACCTTTATCCACTCTAAAAACAGGGAGATAAATACTCACAAGTTGATCTAGATGAGATATGCTGACTCTGTGCTTTGGAGTTGCTGATATACTGGAGTTGCCCTTTAAAATGCAAGACATCTTTTAAAATAGTTTCCCCTTTACAGTATTTAATGCTTATCTGTATTATGCTGATTAATGTTAATTATCTTAAAAGCGGTGGCTACAGCAGACGTGATCAGGGCAACAGGTAGGAGGTGGTAGGTGTGTAGATCTGGAAGGAGAAAAGAAGATAAGGAGCAATGGTGGTGAAACGTAGAAGTACATGAGCATTCAGATGAAGAAGTTAGCTAAAATAAGAGTGGGATGTAGAAATGTCTGATTAAAATAGACAGGATTACAAGTAATTGTTGCGCAGAGTGAAGAGGGATGTGAAGAAGGCCAAACAGAAAGTATACGATGGAGCTGCACAGGAGCTGCACTGCGTCTTTCTGGATTTAGAGAAAGCGTATAACAGGGTGATGAGAGAGGAGCTACGGTACTGAATGAGGATGTCAGGAGGGGCAGAGAAGAACGTCAGATTAGTTCAGGATACATATGAGAGGAGTATGATGGCTGTGAGATGTGCTGTAGGTCAGACAGAGGAGTTCAAGGTTACAGGAGTTTAAGTATTTGGGTTAAACCATCCAGTGTGAAAGGGAGTGTGGAAAAGCGATGAAGAGGTGAGTACTGGTGGGTTGGAGTGGGTGGAGAAAAGTGTCAGGAGTGTTGTGTGTGTGACAGAAGAGTGTCAGCAAGAATCAAAGGAAAGGTGTAGAAGACAGTAGTGAGAGCAGCTCTGCTGTATGGGTTAGAGACTGTAGCAGTGAGAAAAAGAAATGAGGCAGAGATGGAGGTAGCAGAGATGAGGATGTTGAGGTTCTCTTTAGGAGTGACGAGGATGGACAGGATTACGAACGAGCACATCATAGGGACAGCTCAGGTTGTCTGTTTTGGGGACAAGGACAGAGAGACTAGATTGAGATGGTTTGGACATGTACAGAGGATGGAGATGATTATATTGGTAGAAGGATGTTGGAGATGGAGTTGCAGGTAAGAAGTCAAGAGGAAGGACAAAGAGGAGACGTATGGATGTGTTAAATGAGAACATGAAGGTAACTGGTGTGAGAGTAGAGGATGACGAAGATAGAGTTAGGTGGATACAGATGGTTTGCTGTAGTGAACTCTTAATGGGAAAAGCCAAAAGTAGAAGTAGTATCAGTCATGTGCATCACATGAACGGGTCAAATAGGTCAGGAATATCCAAACTTGTCCAGAGAGGGTCAGTGTACAGGTTTTCATTCCAAATAAGCAAAGGCCACAGCAAGATCAACTGATAAAACAGGTGGAATCAGCATGAAGGTAATTGGTGCAAGATTAGAGGATGCCAAGGATGGAGTTAGGTGGAAATAGGTGATTCACCGTGGAGACCCCTTACGCAAAAAGATGTAGGTAGAAGAAGCAGCTTAAAAGTGGAGAGATGCCTGGGACAACTAAATGACAGCTAAACGTCAGAATATTTTCTCTAACACGGTAACTGTCTAACATGGTTTACATGGTTCATGTTTTCTGTGCTGATATTACTCAGAAACCATATTTATTCACTTTCTAATTATCATCACTGGGGATGCACCAATGGATCAAAATAAAAGCAATTGTCTGCACTTTCAGACATTGACCACAAGTTTAATAACAGACAATGTTTTGATCTTTCCAATTTAATGTTCAGAACTGAGTAAATGTGAGATCATTCATTATAAAACATAGCAAACCTGGTGATAAAGAGTGAATAAAGTTATTATTTACAAGTCTTTAAAACTTATGATAATTGACAGTCATTTGAAAAAAGATATAAAGACATCTTTATCGGCAGACATTCTGAAATACTCTGATATTTGAAATCTTTATCCATTTTGTCCTTCAGTTGAATGAGCCATTTAGACATTTCAGGTACATATATCTGTCTAAATGTAGCTAAATCAAGCATAAACACACGTATCTCTCTATGTGCACTACAGAGTGTATAAACACACTTATCTCTCTTTGTGCACTACAGAGTGTGTAAACACACTATTATCTCTCTATGTGCACTACAGAGTGCGTAAACACACTATTATCTCTCTATATGCACTACAGAGTGTGTAACACACTACTATCTCTCTATGTGCACTACAGAGTGTATAAACACACTATTATCTCTCTTTGTGCACTACAGAGTGTGTAAACATCACTATTATCTCTCTATGTGCACTACAGAGTGCGTAAACATCACTATTATCTCTCCTGTGTAGGTCACTACAGAGTGTATAAACACACTATTATCTCTCTATGTGCACTACAGAGTGTGTAAACACATTATTATCTCTCTATGTGCACTACAGAGTGTATAAACACACTATTATCTCTCTTTGTGCACTACAGAGTGTGTAAACACACTATTATCTCTCTATCTACACTACAGAACACACTATTATTTCTCTATGTGCACTACAGAGTGTGTAAACACACTATTATCTCCCCTGTAGTGCACTAACATAGGAAGTAGAAAGTCATTTAGGACTCAGCCACTGTTAGCCGAGTTGAACTTACCTTGATCTTGATCCAGCAGAACACAGTTAAGCACCTGAAATACACCACAACGGATCAGATGGAACTGTGGAGGTAAAACCCTGTCAGAAATATTTGAATGTAAAGATGATTAGTAGAGTCGGAGAGCTCAGATCATCAATCAGAAAAACTGCAGCACGTCTTCTTCTGTTTCTGTCAATGTGTGGAGGAACGGGACCGAGACGCTCACAGCGACACCTACTGGATCAGATCACATCAACCAGTTTACAAAAGAAAAATAAAACTAAATTAAAATATAACACGCTTAAACATTTAGAATAAATAGCAGTGTTATTACACTTTAACAACTAAACAATTCAAACACCACAGCCAAAGTCATGGAACAATTATCAAACCCCTGATTTAAAAAGATTTGACTTTGGCCCTTGTCAGCTATCCAACTATCGAACCTCCCCATTATATCCATGATCCTAATATAAAACACTTGACAGACCATGTCTATTCTCTAAGGCAGTGTGGTGAAATAGACGATGAGTTGCTGTATTGTTTGATTGCCATAAACTAAAAAAGTGTATTTTAGATTATCCTAGAAAAGGTTGTAGCTCAGCAGTTATGTTCAGACCTACATAGGAATAATATTCATGAACTGTATCAGTCAGGATTTAGGCCTCATCATAGCACAGAGACAGCGCCGGTTAAAGTGGTAAATGACCTGTTGCTGGCCTCTGATCAGGGTTGTGTCTCTTTGCTTGCATGAAGGAGGAACTTTGTTTTCATCTTCTTGTTTCTGACAAGATTTTCATAACTGGTCTTAAAAATGAAAACGATTAAGAAGAACTCCTTTAAGAAGTGAATCTGAAAGTCTAAAAATTCATAGTGAAAGATAATCCACCCTGTTGTACTACATACAGTACAACTTTGTCAAAGTCTGATGATAATATATGTATGTATGTATATATATATACACATACATATATATACATACGTATATACATACATACATACATATATATACATACATACATACACATTATATATATATACATACGTATATATATATATATATATATATATACACGTATATATATATATATATATACATACGTATATATATACGTATATATATATATATATATATACGTATATATATATATACGTATATATATATATATATATATATATATATATATATATATATATATATATATATATATATATATATACGTATATATATATATATATATACGTATAATCATAAAGTGCTTTGAGTGACTGGTACAGGCACACCTAAAGAACTGCCTTCCACCCACATCAGTTTACATACCAGAGCAATAGGAGCACAAAGGATGCAGTCTCCTCAGCACTGCATTTTGTGCTCACTCACCTGGACAGTAATGACGCACATGCACAAATGGTGTTTGTGGACAGCATTTAATACCATCATCAATTGTAAGTTAATCACCAAACCTGGGGATCTAGGCATCAACACCTCCCTCTGTCACTGGAGTATGGACTTACCAACAGACCCCAGCATGTCAGATCAGGCCACATACACTCTGGCACCATCACCCTTAACACAGGTGTACCACAGGGCTGTATTCTGAGCCTATTCCTCTATTCCCCATTTACTCACGACTGCAAGCCTGTGCATGGATCTAATTCCATAATCAAGTTAGCTGACAACACCACAGTGATTGGTCTCATCACCAACGACGAGACAGCCTACAGGGAAGAGGTACATCATCTGGCCGCAGGTTGTGCCGACATCAACCTGCTCCTGCAAAACAAAGGATCTCATGATGGACTTCAGGAGGGAGACAGGAGGCACGCATGCCCCCATCCACATCAACGATCTGCTAGTTGAACGTGTCTCCAGCTTCAATGTTCCTGGGGTTACATATACCTATATATCCATAGCATATTCCTCTGTATATTATCCTGTTCATACGATACAGTAAATACTATACATCTTGCACTTGCTTATTGTACTTCTGGTTAGATGCCAAACTGCATTTCTTTGCCTTGTACATGTGTAATGACAATAAAATTGAATCTAATCTAAACTTTTTTAATTGTGGTTCAAAATTTCAAATACTTTTGGAAGCCAATATAGCAGAAATCTTCCACAGATGGGTGAAAATGGGTGCAGCATGTCATTATTCTTAGCAGTAAATGTGCCTGTTGCTGAAAGGTTATTACAAAAAAGCTGTTTTAATGTCAATAATAAAGTGACAAAATTACATTTTTAAGAGGTTTATGACAAAGGTCTGAACTAGCACCTTGAGCCATTATATCAGCTGATCAAACATTTGTACTTAAAACAATTGTACTTAAAGCTGTTCGCACAGAACCTGATTTGTTGAATAAATAGAGGATCAAGAAACTTTAGTTACCTAATACAAAACAAGGGTCCATAGCAGAAGTGTGCTACACTGCAGCTGCAGAAGAGTCTGGGTTTTGAGATTGTGTTGAAGATCATGTCAACTACGAATTTTATATAGACAATAAAAACATGTTTCTTGTGTGGTTTTTATGTTCAGTAAAAATTGTACTCAGATAATACACACAGAGGAAGTAATTGTTATTCCCACAGATGCAGATTACTGTTTTGTTCCTCCCTGTATTGCTACCACAGTAGCCACTTTTACTGGATCTAACCTGGTCACCTTATAATAAATGGTATGCCTATGTCCCTGCTAACAAATGGTCAGAAATCTGTACACATCCTGGATTTACAAAATTCATGTGACTGCTCAGAAGTATAACAGCTCTTCATTTGATCATGCTTCCTTGGAATTCCATCAGTTTAAGAAATAAGATCATCTGGATATATCCACTTTGAGCATGTAGTAGTAATAAATGTTGTAGTGTGATGTCATGTAGTGACAATAAAATGTAATTTCGCACCGACCTACCTGGTACTTTTGACACTCTCTAATATTTATAGAATAGTGTATAAAATAATTTTATATATATATATATATATATATATATATATATATATATATATATATATATATATATATATATATATATATATATATATATTTTTTTAAAGTAGTTAATTTCCACACTTTCTAAAATGGCAGCATGTCCTCATTCTCATTTGTGTAAATGTAATTGTGTTGATGTAAAGTTCCTTGTGTATTAAAACTCTTTCCACTCTCCACGCAGTGATACGTTTTCTCTCCAGTGTGAACACGCTGGTGTTTTCGGAGATTACTCAGGGTGGTAAAATTCTTTGCACACTGTGAGCAGTAATACGGTTTCTCTCCAGTGTGAATGCGTTGGTGTATTTGGAGCGTATCCTCTCGATTAAAACTCTTCCCACACACTAAGCAGTTATACGGTTTATCTCCTGTGTGAATGCGCTGGTGTTTTTGGAGATTACTCCTTTGAGTAAAACTCATACCGCACTCTGTGCACTGATACGGCTTCTCTCCCGTATGAACCCGCAGGTGATTTACAAGAAAACCTTTTACACTAAACCTCTTTTCACAATGTGAACAGTGATACGGTTTGTCTCCTGCGTGAATGCGCTGGTGTCGCTGCAGGTGACTCTGGCAGGTAAACTTCTTCCCACACTGTGAGCACTGATACGGCTTCTCCCCAGTGTGAATGCGCTCATGTTGTTTGACGTGACTCTTCTGACTGAAACTCTTCCCACACTGTGAGCAGTGATACGGCTTCTCTCCTGTGTGAATACGCTGATGCTGTCTGAAACAACTATTTCGACTGAAACTTTTTCCACACAGTGAGCAGTGGTGAATTTGTCTTCGCACTTGTCTGTGAGAAACCTTAGTGTGTAAAGCATCAGATAAGACTTGCTGATTACTGCAGTTCTCCGTGGGTTCCAGATCCTCACATTTAATATCTTCTGCTTTCATCATCTTTGAAACTCTTTATATTTTTCTGCAGGTTAATTTATGATGTTTATGAAAGAGGACAACAGGATCAGAGAGGATATCACTCAAATCTGCATTAGAAAAAGGCAAAAAAGTTCCATGTTTCAATCTTCAAAATACAAAACAATGCAATACATTATAAACCAATAATCAGACTGGGCATTGGCATGAGATTGGAATACACTCTGAACAGCATGCCATTCCATCACAGCCAAAGAGCCATGTATCGGTTATTCATTCAAGCAATTTAATTTAAGCATTTCCTTCGTAGAAATAACATACATGAAATCTATCAGTCTGAATTAAAAATTTAGTCTTCATTAAAATACTGAGACAGCACTGGTTAAATTCCAACATAAAAAGACACCTAGACTAAGCAGTGATATATTCACTGTATTCCCAAGTCTAGTAAGTATCCTAGTAAGTCTCCTCATCTCAATCTTAACATAAGAATATTACAATCTATAATTAAAATTATTAACAAAATAACTTGTTTTGTACATATTACATCAACGGCCAAAATAAACTACTTCTCTATCACTGCTAATGAGAAAAATGTTAGTGACCGAAATTTGACCAAAATAAGCTCTGGCAATGCTTAGGAGCAACAACACGTGTTAGCTAAACCATAGCTTAAATCTAAAAAAAGAAATAAACTAATATCACTATAAGTTTCACTAGAAATACCAAATGAGTCCTGATTGTATATAAAAGGTCACTACAGAGTGGGTAAACACCACTATTATATCTCCTGTGTAGGTCACTACAGTGTGTGTAAACACCACCCAGCCCTACTAAAGAGTGTGTAAACACTATTATCTCCATTGTAGTGCACTACAGAGTGTGTAAACACACTATTATCTCGCTATGTGCACTACAGAGTGTGTAAACACCACTATTATCTCTCTATATGCACTAGAGTGTGTAAACACACTATTATCTCTCTATGTGCACTACAGAGTGTGTAAACACACTATTATCTCTATGTACACTACATAGTATGTAAAAACACTATTATCTCCCCTGTAGTGTACTACAGAGTGTGTAAACACACTATTCTCTCTCTATGTGCACTACAGAGTGTACACACCACTATTATCTCTCTATGTGCACTACAGAGTGTGTAAACACCACTATTATCTCTCTATGTACACTACAGAGTGTGTAAACACACTATTCTCTCTATGTGCACTACAGAGTGTGTAAACACACTATTATCTCTCTATGTGCACTACAGAGTGTGTAAACACACTATTATTTCTCTATGTGCACTATAGAGTGTGTAAACACACTATTATCTCTCTATGTGCACTACAGAGTGTGTAAACACACTATTATCTCCCCTGTAGTGCACTAACATACAGTAGGAAGTAGAAAGTCATTTAGGACTCAGCCACTGTTAGCCGAGTTGAACTTACCTTGATCTTTCCAGCAGAACACAGTTAAGCACCTGAAATACACCACAACGGATCAGATGGAACTGTGGAGGTAAAACCCTGTCAGAAATATTTGAATGTAAAGATGATTAGTAGAGTCGGAGAGCTCAGATCATCAATCAGAAAAACTGCAGCACGTCTTCTTCTGTTTCTGTCAATGTGTGGAGGAACGGGACCGAGACGCTCACAGCGACACCTACTGGAGGACAGTTATACTCATGAACCAAATTAAACATGAACACACAGGAGTAAATTAGGTAAATGTAAGAACCTGGTTCACTCTTCCCAGCGCTCTGACAGATGAGGTGTGTATGCTCGTTATATCTATCCACTGTGACACACAATTCCTTTTCTGTTTGAGCATTTTGAAGGTAGCCTCACTGCTAAAATAAAAACCAAGAAAAACAGACACAGTAGTTTGTGGACAGCAGTTTTGTGATCTTTAAAAATATTTTGAAAGGTTTGCATAGAACTCTGCATGAATTACATATCATCTGCACATGGCAAATTGCACAGAGCTCAGAGTTTAGATGATCTCTTTAGATTTTCCTTTCATAGTGTAAAGCAACAATATAAAACAAAAATAAATAAAATGCATTCTCACCAGTGATAAGAACCCCAAATATACCAGAATATAATTAATGTTAACAAGAAATACTTAAGTATGTAGCACATCTATGCATATGTTGTGCAACAGTTTATACTTACAGTTGGTCAATTTGTCAAGCTCTTAAAAAAAAGCAACAAGCATTAATTTATGACGCTTGTCCTAAATCAGGACAGGAAGGTCGTCTTATTTATTTCTTGTAGTATCTCAAATGTCAAGAGCATGTTTACCTGAAACATCCAGGTAGTGTGAATGTTCCTCTGTGTCACTTAAAACGGTCCTAAGCCCTTTTAAAGTGTGTTTGTGTGCGTAAGCTTACAAGAAATTAAAAAATCCACAAATTTTTTGATAATTGAAGATACCTCATTGTTGAAAGTAATAAATCTGATAAGTTGTAGGTTTTAATAAAAAGTGACATGCAATGAATTGAGAATTCACATCATTGTTTCATTTGGCTGTGTGGCATTTGAGGAATGTTTCAAAAACTACTGCTTTATTTTAATCAAAGACCAAAAGTGTATATTATTTAGTTGAGAGGAATGAGAAACATGAAAAAGAGAAAAAGGCCAGAGGGTTAGCCCAAATGTTCATCTCACTATGGAAATAAGGGCACAGTATTTGACCTTTCCTAAATTAGGTTCACAAAAAATTGGCTTCTCAGACATGGGGGTGGGGCAGTAAAGGGGGGTGGACATTTTATTCAACAATTATTTCTAAACAAATATTCACATACCTAACCAAATTCCACTTTTTAATGTATATAATTTCTTTCAGTCCACAGTGCTCTAAATGTGTAACAACTATTAGAGCATTCCGTCTTGGAATTGCAACAATTAAAGTATAGAATTGATATTGCCAGTTTTACACTATTAATACTTTCAAAAAAAGTGCCCATGAAATAAGAATAAAATATAAAATACATGTGGTCATTTGATTAGTGAAGTTGAAATGCTTTGGAATACTTACACTGTTCATTTCCACACTGTATGAAGTTTCATAATTTCATAAAGATAAACCCCCATAACCTCCTCCAGCAAAGAAGGAACATGCAATGTATAAAGAATGTATAAAACCTTTTAAAGGTTCCATTTGACCCATGATTAGTACTGTGGAATGTCCTCGATCTCTGTGGTGTGAACATGTTCATGTGGATTACGATGTTGACTAAAATTCTCCACTGTATGAATTCTTTGGTGTTTTAGGAGCTTACTTTTCTCAACGAAACTCTTCCCACAATCCAAGCAATGATGCGGTTTCTCTCCAGTGTGAATGCGCTGATGTCGTTGGAAACTGCTATGTCTAGTAAAACTCTTCCCACATGCTGAACAGTAATAGGGCTTCTCCCCTGTGTGAATGTGTTGGTGAACTTGGAGATCAGCTCCCTGTATAAAACTTTTCCCACATTCTAAGCACTTGTACGGCTTTTCCCCAGTGTGAACGTGTAGGTGTTTTCGGAGATTACCCCTTTGTGTGAAACTCATTCCACACTGTGAGCACTGATAAGGTTTTTCTCCTGTGTGAATTCGCAGGTGCTGTATGAGAATACCTCTCTCAATAAAACTCTTCTCACACTGCGAGCACTGATACGGCTTCTCTCCTGTGTGAATGCGTCGATGGCGCAAAAGATTGCTCTGGCTGGTAAAATTTTTCCCACACAGTGAGCAGTGATACGGCTTCTCCCCTGTGTGAACGCGCTGGTGTATTTGGAGATCGGTTCCTTGAGTAAAACTCTTTCCGCATTCTAAGCAGTAATAGGGTTTATCTCCTGTGTGAATGCGCAGGTGTTTTTGGAGGTTACTCTTTTGTGTAAAACACTTCCCACAGTGTGAGCAGTGATACGGTTTCTCTCCTGTGTGAACTCGCTGGTGCTTTATAAGATTACCGCTCTCAATAAAACTTTTCTCACACTGCAAACACTGATACAGCTTCTCCCCTGAGTGAATGCGTTGGTGTCGCTGGAGGTCACTCTGGCTAATGAAGCTCTTTCCGCACTGTGAGCACTGATATGGCTTCTCTCCAGAGTGAATCCGCTGGTGTTTTCTGAGATTCCCATTTTGACTGAAACTTTTCCCACACTGTAAACATCTATATGGCTTTTCTCCTGTGTGAATCCGCTGGTGTTCTTTGAGAGTACTCATCTGGCTGAAACTTTTTTCACAGTTTGTGCAGTGATACGGCTTGTGTCCAGAGTGAGTACACTGGTGTTTTTTTAGAGCACTCTTTTGATTGAAGCGTTTCCCGCACTGAGAACATTGATACGGTTTCTCGCCTGTGTGAATTTGCTGGTGTTCTTTGAGAGTGCTCTTCTGACTGAAAATCTTCCCACATTGTGAGCAGTGGTGAATTTCATTCTGCACTTGTCTGTAAGGTGTCTTAGTGTAAAAAGAAGCAGATGAGCTTTGATGACTCTTGGAGCTCTCTGTAGATTCCAAACGTTTATATTTAATATCAACTGAGTTCATCCTAATTGGATCTGATGGTTATTGCAGAAATAACTGTATTCTGTGTAGGAAACCAGATAGCAGGAGAAAGCAGGAAACCACTCATATCTCTGGACCAGAAATAGGAAAAATTGTTAATGGTTTAATATTTGTAAATTATTTCACCATCAATTTTAATTATTATAAATTTAATTTTACAAAATAAAACACAACAGGTTTTGTGCTTGACAGAGTATGTGAGAACGGAGTGGAGTGATGCAGTATTTCCACTATTTCCAGAAAGGCGCTCAGGGAAATGAGATTATATAAAATGATCTCTCTATGTGACCTACAGAGACTTGTATATTAACTCTGGACTTGCACAGCACAGTGCCACTTTATACACACCATACTGCACATGGACACTTTATGGACAATCATAAAAACACATTTATGTATATACACTATTTTTCACATATATTTTCATATTTTCTATAGTTCTTATATAGTTCTTACTTTATTTATCTACCTCCTTGTGGTTTTATTTGTTTGATCCCAATCTGCATTCCTTTTTTATTTGATTTCATTTGAGAGTGTGTAAACACACTATTATCTCTCTATGTGCACTACAGAGTGTGTAAACACACTATTATCTCTCTCTGTGCACTACAGAGTGTGTAAACACACTATTATCTCTCTCTGTGCACTACAGAGTGTATAAAAACACTATTATCTCTCTCTGTACACTAGTGTATAAACACACTATTATCTCTCTATGTTCACTACAGTGTGTGTAAACACACTATTCTCTCTCTATGTGCACTACAGAGTGTGTAAACACACTATTATCTCTCTATGTGCACTACAGAGTGTATAAAAACACTTATCTCTCTGTGCACTACAGAGTGTGTAAACACACTATTATCTCTCTATGTGCACTACAGAGTGTGTAAACACACTATTCTCTCTCTATGTGCACTACAGAGTGTGTAAACACACTATTATCTCCCCTGTAGTGCACTACAGAGTGTGTAAACACACTATTATCTCTCTATGTGCACTACAGAGTGTGTAAACACACTATTATCTCTCTATGTGCACTACAGAGTGTGTAAACACACTATTATCTCCCCTGTAGTGCACTAACATAGGAAGTAGAAAGTCACTTAGGACTCAGCCACTGTTAGCCGAGTTGAACTTACCTTGATCTTTCCAGCAGAACACAGTTAAGCACCTGAAATACACCACAACGGATCAGATGGAACTGTGGAGGTAAAACCCTGTCAGAAATATTTGAATGTAAAGATGATTAGTAGAGTCGGAGAGCTCAGATCATCAATCAGAAAAACTGCAGCACGTCTTCTTCTGTTTCTGTCAATGTGTGGAGGAACGGGACCGAGACGCTCACAGCGACACCTACTGGAGGACAGTTATACTCATGAACCAGGTAACAAATGGAAAGTGAAAAATTTGTAAATGATAGAATTAAGTACTGAAACACTGTTTATTCCTCGGACAGTAAAGATGGTAATCACCATAACGACATAAATCTGAGTTTTTAATGTAGCCTCAGATAGCCAGCATGTATTGGAACACTGGATCATATTAATCAGAACCCTTCTGACTGGATGGTGCAGACTGGAAAATGTCAAGGAAACACTACTGAAAATGCTTGTCTTTATTTACGGACAGGCAAATCAAATCATTGAGGACAGCTGCATGATAATTACTTTTGAACACAAGTTTATTCATTATTGGTTAATTCTAAGCACAGTCAATTACCCATGTATAAAAGGGTGTGTATACTTATGCAACCACATTTTATTTTCCAAAAACCTTTCCATTAGTTTTTCCACATTTTGTTGAACACTACACCAGAAGCTGGAAAAAAATCAAACATGATTTACATGGTTTCAATTATTTACTCACAAAAATCTGCACTTTTACCAGGTGTACGTAGAATTTTAAAATATTATATATGAGAACTACTGCTTAACACTACACTATGGCTGCTCCATCCATAGAATGGTTTGTAGCACAGGAACAGTAGATTCAGTTGGATCACTACTGCAGAACAAGGTGCATTAATAAAAATAGAAAGAAATGACAAACGATTCATGAAAAATCTAAAAAAAAATAGACCAATCAGCAGACATGACAAAGATTTATCACTCTCATAATACAGGAAACACTGATGGGTGTGTGCACGATCACGGTGTGTAGGTGATGTCAGCATAGAGTGAAGAAAAAGTGAAGAACAAAAATCAGATAAATTGGCATGTTTGAAAAATACTTTCCCAACTTTAATTTTCTGAAAGGTCAGTTTACTTGTGATTAACACTCTGCAGCCCCTGTTGAGAACAACAAATCATATACAAACTTCTCCATAATAATTAATTTTGAATCTTGAATTTGACCCCCCTTCCCCCCCAAAAAAAAACCAAACTAATAAATAAATAAATAAATGAATTAATTAATTAATTGAGCTGTCTAAAACTGACTGCACCAGGATGGAACACATTTAGCTCATTCCCACATGACTTGATGAGAATCGCCACATGTCCACATTCTCTGAGGAGTGAACGCGCTGGTGTCGTTGAAAATGACTACGGTTCCTAAACCTTTTCCCACACAGTGAGCACTGATATGGCTTCTCTCTTGTGTGAGCATGTTGATGTGTTTGGAGATCAGGTTCTACTCTAAAACTCCTCCCACATTCTAAACAATGAAATGGTTTATCGTCAGTGTGTAGGTGTTGGTGACGCTGTAAATGACAACGCCTCCTAAAACGTCTACCACACTGGGGACACTGATACGGCTTCTCTCCTGTGTGAATGAGCTGATGTCGCAGGAAACAACCGTGCCTACTAAAACCTTTCCAACATACTGAACAATAAAATGGCTTCTCTCCAGAGTGAACATGTTGGTGTGCTTGGAGATGGGCTGCTTTTCTAAAAGTCTTCCCACATTCTGAACATTGATATGGTTTATCTTTAGTGTGAATGCGCTGGTGATGCTGGAGACTACCCTGGACTGAAAATGTTTTCCCGCACTCTGGGCAGCCGTACGGCTTCTCGCCTGTGTGAATTCGCTGATGTTGTCTGAGACTACCTCTCTCAGTGAAACTCTTTCCACACTGTGAGCACTGATACGGCTTCTCTCCTGTGTGGATTCGCTGGTGTCTTTTCAGAGTGTTCCTGAGGCTGAAACACTTCCCACACTGTGAGCACTGATACGGTTTCTCTCCTGTGTGAGTCCGCAGGTGTTTTCTGAGAATACTGCTCAGGTTGAAAGATTTCCCACAGTGTGAACACTCATACGGCCTTTCTCCGGTGTGAATCCGCTGGTGGGTTGTGAGATAACTCTTCTGACTGAAACTTTTCCCGCACTGAGAGCAGCTGTGTATTTTCTTTTTGCTCTGAGAGGTGTTGGTGTTAAAAGTATCAGATGAACTTTGCTGACTACTGAAGCTTTCTGTAGGTTCCAGATTCTCACATTTAATTTCTTCTGAATTCATCTTTTGATGTTCTTTTAAAGGTAAAACAAAAGATGTGTAGGAAAGAGGACAGCAAAAGAAGACTTGCAGCAGGACGGCACATGTGCCTGGATCAGAAAGAGGCAACAATGGCCAATGAGTAAATTTTTTTTTTTTTTAAATAAATACACCACATTGCTTACTTTTATAATCCACATGTTAGAGCAACACTAAAAGTCAAATGAAAGAACAAAAATTCTATTTAATTTCAGTTTAACATGCATTTGTTCCCCTTTCATTTTTTGCATTTTACAATTTAGTCTGGAAAGCCACACTGTCTGAAGTATGCTGTCTTCAAATGATGATGTAGTCCACCAAATCTGAGTTTCATGAGGTGATGGCCCTGTCACAGGGCGGGCCAGGCCAGGAACCTACCTGATTTTCCAAGCTCAGGGTCAAATTCTTTATTTTTTCTGAATCTGGGTTATAGTTATACAAGATGCCCACATTCTAACCAATCATAACTCAGTGACTGCTAGCTAGGTAAATAGCAGTCCATAGTGTAATATGATCTCGTCAACATAGATTAAATGTACAAAAGCCAGTGGCAAACTGAAATAACTTAAAGCCACCATACCAAAACCCTCTACTGTTTAATTTGCAGTCTTGTATCCCAATCCAAATCAGTGCAGCAAATATTGTACCAATCATGTCATCTTTTTTCCCCTATTTGTAGCATGAGATGCACCTGAATTTGCAACCTTTTCCCAAATAAACTTTAATGGGTGCTTGTGGTTAACATCAATAAAGTATAAAATCAAGCAAACAATTATTAGTTGCACACATTGTAATGTTTTATTAGGGGTGAATACTAAATGAGTCCTGATTGTATATGAAAGGTCACTACAGAGTGTGTAAACACCACTATTACCTCTTCTGTGTAGTGCACTACAAAGTGTGTAAACACACTATTATTTCTCTATGTGCACTACAGAGTGTGTAAACACACTATTATCTCTCTATGTGCACTACAAAGTGTGTAAACCCACTATTATCTCTCTATGTGCACTACAGAATGTGTAAACACACTTATCTCTCTATGTGCACTAGAGTGTAAACACACTATTATCTCTCTATGTGCACTACAGAGTGTGTAAACACACTATTATCTCTCTATGTGCACTACAGTGTGTGTAAACACACTATTATCTCTCTATGTGCACTACAGTGTGTAAACACACTATTATCTCTCTATGTGCACTACAGTGTGTAAACACACTATTATTTCTCTATGTGCACTACAGAATGTGTAAACACACTATTATCTCTCTATGTGCACTACAGTGTGTAAACACACTATTATTTCTCTATGTGCACTACAGAATGTGTAAACACACTATTATCTCTCTATGTGCACTACAGAGTGTAAACACACTATTATCGCTCTATGTGCACTACAGAGTGTGTAAACACACTATTATCTCTCTGTGTGCACTACAGAGTGTGTAAACACACTATTATCTCTCTATGTGCACTACAAAGTGTGTAAACACACTATTATCTCTCTATGTGCACTACAAAGTGTGTAAACCCACTATTATCTCTCTATGTGCACTACAGAATGTGTAAACACACTATTATCTCTCTATGTGCACTACAGAGTGTAAACACACTATTATCGCTCTATGTGCACTACAGAGTGTGTAAACACACTATTATATCTCTATGTGCACTATTATCTCTCTGTGTGCACTACAGTGTGTAAACACACTATTATCTCTCTATGTGCACTACATAATGTGTAAACACACTATTATCTCTCTATGTGCACTACAGAGTGTAAACACACTATTATCTCTCTATGTGCACTACAGAGTTTGTAAACACACTATTATCTCTCTATGTGCACTACAGAGTGTGTAAACACACTATTATCTCTCTCTGTGCACTACAGAGTGTGTAAACACACTATTATCTCTCTCTGTGCACTACAGAGTGTATAAAAACACTATTATCTCTCTCTGTACACTAGTGTATAAACACACTATTATCTCTCTATGTTCACTACAGTGTGTGTAAACACACTATTCTCTCTCTATGTGCACTACAGAGTGTGTAAACACACTATTATCTCTCTATGTGCACTACAGAGTGTATAAAAACACTTATCTCTCTGTGCACTACAGAGTGTGTAAACACACTATTATCTCTCTATGTGCACTACAGAGTGTGTAAACACACTATTCTCTCTCTATGTGCACTACAGAGTGTGTAAACACACTATTATCTCCCCTGTAGTGCACTACAGAGTGTGTAAACACACTATTATCTCTCTATGTGCACTACAGAGTGTGTAAACACACTATTATCTCTCTATGTGCACTACAGAGTGTGTAAACACACTATTATCTCTCTATGTGCACTACAGAGTGTGTAAACACACTATTATCTCTCTATGTGCACTACAGAGTGTGTAAACACACTATTATCTCCCCTGTAGTGCACTAACATAGGAAGTAGAAAGTCATTTAGGACTCAGCCACTGTTAGCCGAGTTGAACTTACCTTGATCTTTCCAGCAGAACACAGTTAAGCACCTGAAATACACCACAACGGATCAGATGGAACTGTGGAGGTAAAACCCTGTCAGAAATATTTGAATGTAAAGATGATTAGTAGAGTCGGAGAGCTCAGATCATCAATCAGAAAAACTGCAGCACGTCTTCTTCTGTTTCTGTCAATGTGTGGAGGAACGGGACCGAGACGCTCACAGCGACACCTACTGGAGGACAGTTATACTCATGAACCAGGTAACAAAGTTGGCAAAGAAAAATAAACTAAATTAAACAATATTACACACTTGTAAGAATGCGGACAGTAAATCTGTCCTAATCATATTAACAACATAAATCTGTTTTATTAATGTAGCCCCAGATAGACAGCATGTATCAGAGAACTGGATCATATTAATTTACACAGACCAAATAAAATCAGTAATAATGAATTAGTCGTCAGTATTTAGTTTTAATCTCAATATAATTTCAGGCTTCAGTATATTTAAAAGAGATTTAATAATAATATGACTACGCAAACTAATTATGCAACTACATTCACTGTCCACTTTATTATAGTTATCTGCATCTCATACTATTCTCGCTGGACCAGATTGTTGAATAACAATTAACATTATAAAATATTGTGTCTAAAGTTGGGTTTATAAATTCTTTCCTGGTTGAAATAAATGAATTCATCATACAATTGGCCAAAATATAAACAAATTTTCATAATTAAATCTATTGTAGTGTTACAGTAGTCATATAACTGACTGGCATGACTGAGATATTCACACTCTGGCAACTCTGATTAAATAATGTAATTTTGATTAATGTAACATATTTTAGTTTATGGCTATACAAAAGTATAGAAATCATTCAACAACACTTTGACAATTTTCTCCTTGCAAATGCATATGATTTTGATGATGTCTTTCAAATGTAAGTCAAACATGAGCATAGCAGTTAAACACTACAATCACCTAGTGAGAGTCCAGTAATGCTTTGGAATAATATTTTACTGTTTAAAAGATTGTAATTTCATAGCATTGAAAACATCACTGTTTCACGTAGTGAACGGCAAAAAAATAAGTACATCCAAGACCCTAAATAAGCATGTAGAGCAGAATGACTTAATTTCTAAACATTGTTTCTGAGAACTGCACCATGTCTTCGGCTTTGTGAATGTGTTTGTGTCGCTGCAGATTACTCTGGTTACTAAAACTCTTCTCACACTCTGAGCACTGATGGGTCTTCTCTCCCGTGTGAGTGCGCTGGTGTCTTCGCAGATTACTCTGGTTACTAAATCTCTTCTCACACTGTAAACAGTGGTACGGCTTCTCTCCCGTGTGAACGCGCTGATGTTGCTGGAAGCTGCTATGTGTAGTAAAATTCTTCCCACACTGAGAACAGAAATAGGGTTTTTGCCCAGTATGAGTGCGTTGGTGAACTCTGAGAGCAGTTTTTTGTGTATAACTCTTCCCACACTCTAAACAGTAATAGGGTTTATTTCCTGTGTGAATCAGCAGGTGTAATTGCAGATTACTCTTTTCATTAAAACTCATCCCGCAGTCCGAGCACTGATACGGCTTCTCTCCTGAATGAATCCGCTGGTGTTTTATGAGCTTATTGTTCTCAGTAAAACACTTCCCACACTGTGAACACTGATATGGCTTCTCTCCTGTGTGAATTCGCTGGTGTCGCTGGAGATGACCCTTCTGAGTGAAATTCTTCCCACACTGTGAGCAGTGATACAGCTTTTCTCCTTTGTGAATGCGCTGGTGTTGTTGCAGATTCCCCCTTTGTGTGAACCTCATCCCACAGTACGAGCACTGATACGGCTTCTCCCCTGTATGAATCCGCTGGTGTTGTTTGAGATTAGTCTTTTTACCAAAACGCTTCCCACACTGGGAGCAGTGGTACAATTCTGTTTGCATTCGGCCATCAGAAGGGTTCATGTGGAAAGAACAAGATGAACTTTGGTGACTACTGGAGCTTACTGTGGGATCCAAAATCTCACAATTAATCTCATTTGACTTCATCCTAGCTAGAAGATGTGCTTAGAAGAAGGAAGCAGGTGATGCAGGAAACCATTCGAATCTGAATAATAAAAGCACAGATGAAGAATAGTTCAATTTTAACAAATAAATCTTACTGCTTCACTTTATAAGCTAAAATTTTGAGTTCCTATCTATAACAAAGAGTGAGTTTACAAGCATTGTGATAATGAATTATTTTTAAAGACACTTAAAATTCTCATAAATATGACTGTTTTATAAACATAGGTGAATCAATAAATGTGAGCAATTGTAAAGGGATTATGGAATGCTATGAAAAAAGCTGGATGGTAGAATGGGAATTATGGAACACTCTGGTAAAGGAGCAGAAATTGCTGCACTCCTATACTCCATTATGAAGAGCTACAGATTTGGATCAGTCATCATGCTCTGGTGTAAAGTGCATGGTAAAGATGTAGCACTGCTGCATCCCTCAGAAATATAAATGTCCAAAACTGATGCTGTGTTGCAATTCACCCAAGCATGATGTGTATTCAATATTTTTCTTCTTACAACTGAATCATTAGGCTTCTTTAAAAAAACATAAACTATTTTAACATAAAGTGCACTTCACAGTTAAATTTGATTACTTACAGATAGAATTAATGATGGAGTAGAGTTTCTCAACTGGGGTCTGTGGGCTCCTTTTGGTCAGTGGCATAATTACTGGAGGTCCATGAAACTTTCTAGAAATACTTAAAATGTGTATATGTGGGGTTTTTATTACATATTTCAAAATATACTTCAAAAACATTTTAGGCAAAATATATTTTAGAAAAGCTGAAGACTTGCAGACTGTTTTTTTTAAATGAACCTTTAATATGCCCGGTCATGTAATCTAGCCGCAGGGTTGCAAGCCAGTGATTTCTGTCCTGGTCCCAAACCTGGATAACTAGAGAGGGTTGAGTCAGGAAAGGCATGCGGTGTAACTGTGCCAAAACATGGGAGTCATCAGTGTGAATTCCACAATGACCGGCACTGTCTACCTACAGGGTGCCGGCGGACATTTGACTACTGTTGGTGGAGGAAGGAGAGGAAAGAGAAGGCTGGTGGACATGATGGAGAGAAGGAAGGTAAATATACTGTGTGTGTAGGAGACACGGTGGAAGCGAAGCAAAATACACAGTATTGGAGGGGATACAAACTGTTTTATTATGGTGTGGATGGGAAGAGAAATGAGGTAGGAGTGATCCTGAAGGATGAGTGTGTGAGGAATGTTTCAGAGGTTAAAGAGTGTCAGACAGGGTCATCAGTTTGAAGTGAGAAATCGAAGGGGCGATGTTGAATCTGGTCAGTGGTTATGATCCACAAATAGGCTGTGTGTTAGAAGAGAAGAAGAGATTCTGGAGTGAGTTCGATGAGGTGATGTTAAGTATTCTAGATGGGAGAGAGTAGTGACTTCAACAGGCATGTTGGTGAGGGGAACAGAGGTGATGAGGAGGTGATGAACAGGTTTGGTGTTACGGAAAGATGGATGAAGGACAGATGGTGATGGACTTTGTTAAGCAGATGGAAATGGCTGTAGCTAGATCTTATTGCTGGTTTTACATTTATACATTTAAACCTTTCACCATTCCAAGCTGAATAGACTTAATACCACACTAACTGATGTCTCATACAATTGAGCATGTCAATCAAAAATGCACCAGTTCAAGGTCACAAGCCTTTCGGGACTGGGATTTCTTTAGGATACAAGCTAAATTAACCGAATAGAATTTTTACTTGAATTTACATTTACTGCATTTGGAAGATGCCCTTATTAAGAGTGACTTACATTTTTATACAACTGAGCAATTGAAGGTTAAGGGTCTTGCAGGGAGGCCCAGTGTTTGCAGCCTGGGGGACCTGGGGTTCGAGCTTGCAACCTTCCAATCAGTAGTCCAGCACCTTAACTACTAGGCTACCACATCTCCATCTCAAAATTTAGACATAATCAAAAGAGTTTATTCAGTTTAAGATTCTACTTTGCGAATAACATTTTCAGGAATTTTATTTGGTCATATTTGCTAGAGATGAAATGAGATTAAAAAAATAATATGCTTCTGGTATGTTGATGTATTTTCCTTTCAAAACAGGAAATGTGATTGACAGCATCTAGAAGTGCTTGACTCATTTACATAAAACAGCAGAATTCAAGATCCACCACACTGTAGAACAAGCCGAATATCATAAGAGTTTTTAACAAGAGCCATCTTTGTAAATTGTGTTCATACTGACATCTGACATCTCAGGGTAAAGGTTACCAGCAACAAGTTGGAAAATAAACTCCTCCAAAAATGTCTGTCATCAAAATCTCCAACTTCCACCATTTCTGAAAAAGATAAGCAAATTGATACACTACTGACAAGCTGCTGCTGTGGAGGAGGACACATGTTTAAGAGGTGTTTAATAAAACAAACAGAAAGTACATGATGACATCACATTATATAAGACTGTGACTGTTTTCTTGTCCCTGATACAATGTTAAGTCCTTTACTAGTTTGTGTAAAATATTACGATGCTCAGTTCATTTAGCTTCTTCAGAATCTCAGGCTGAGGCTTCAACCGATGAAAACAACATTAGACAGTTAACTTAGAAATTTAAAACAAACAGTTTTTAAAAAGTAAACTTGAATAGGATTAGCATTTAATGATCAATTTTACCAACAATTATAAGCTGCACACAGTAACGTTTCATTAGGGCTGAGATCTAAATGCGTCCTGATATAAAGGTCACTACAGAGTGTGTAAACACACTATTCTCTCTCTATATGCATTACAGAGTGTATAAACACACTATTATTTCTCCATGTGCACTACAGAGTGTGTAAACACACTATTATCTCTCTATGTGCACTACAAAGTGTGTAAACACACTATTATCTCTCTATGTGCACTACAGAGTGTGTAAACACACTATTAGCTCTCTATGTGCAGTGCACTACAGAGTGTGTAAACACATTATTATCTCTCTATGTGCACTACAGAGTGTGTAAACACACTATTATCTCTCTATGTGCACTACAGTGTTCAAAAACCACTATTATCTCTCTATGTGCACTACAGAGTATATAAACACACTATTATTTCTCTATGTGCACTACAGAGTGTGTAAACACACTATTATCTCTCGGGGTTCACTACAGTGTGTGTAAACACACTAGTATATCTCTATGTGCACTACAGAGTGTGTAAACACACTTATCTCTCTATGTGCACTACAGAGTGTGTAAACACACTATTATCTCTCGGTGTTCACTACAGAGTGTATAAACACACTATTATTTCTCCATGTGCACTACAGTGTGTAAACACACCATTAACTCTCTATGTGCACTACAGTGTGTAAACACACCATTAACTCTCTACGTGCAATACAGAGTGTGTAAACACACTATTATCTCTCTATGTGCACTGCAGAGTGTGTAAACACACTATTATCTCTCTATGTGCACTACAGAGTGTGTAAACACACTATTAACTCTCTATGTACACTACAGAGTGTATAAACACACTATTATTTCTCCATGTGCACTACAGTGTGTAAACACACCATTAACTCTCTATGTGCACTACAGTGTGTAAACACACCATTAACTCTCTACGTGCACTACAGAGTGTGTAAACACACTATTATCTCTCTATGTGCACTACAGAGTGTGTAAACACACTATTATCTCTCTATGTGCACTACAGAGTGTGTAAACACACTATTATCTCTCTATGTGCACTACAGTGTTCAAAAACCACTATTATCTCTCTATGTGCACTACAGAGTATATAAACACACTATTATTTCTCTATGTGCACTACAGAGTGTGTAAACACACTATTATCTCTCGGGGTTCACTACAGTGTGTGTAAACACACTAGTATATCTCTATGTGCACTACAGAGTGTGTAAACACACTATTAACTCTCTATGTACACTACAGAGTGTGTAAACACACTATTATCTCTCTATGTGCACTACAGAGTGTGTAAACACACTATTATCTCTCGGTGTGCACTACAGAGTGTGTAAACACACTATTAACTCTCTATGTACACTACAGAGTGTGTAAACACACTATTATCTCTCTACGTGCACTACAGAGTGTGTAAACACACTATTATCTCTATATGTGCACTACAGAGTGTGTAAACACACTATTCTCTCTATATATGCACTACAGTGTAAACACACTATTATTTCTCCATGTGCACTACAGAGTGTGTAAACACACCATTACCTCTCTATGTGCACTACAGTGTGTAAACACACTATTATCTCTCTATGTGCAGTGCACTACAGAGTGTGTAAACACACTATTATCTCTCTATGTGCAGAGCACTACAGAGTGTGTAAACACACTATTATGTCTCTATGTGCACTACAGAGTGTGTAAACACGCTATTATCTCTCGGTGTTCACCACAGTGTGTGTAAACACACTAGTATCTCTTTATGTGCACTACAGTGTTCAAAACCCAATATAATCTCTCTATGTGCACTACAGAGTGTGTAAACACACTATTATCTCTCTATGTGCACTACAGAGTGTGTAAACACACTATTATCTCTCTATGTGCACTACAGAGTGTGTAAACACACTATTCTCTCCCTATGTGCACTAACATAGGAAGTAGAAAGTCATTTAGGACTCAGCCACTGTTAGCCGAGTTGAACTTACCTTGATCTTTCCAGCAGAACACAGTTAAGCACCTGAAATACACCACAACGGATCAGATGGAACTGTGGAGGTAAAACCCTGTCAGAAATATTTGAATGTAAAGATGATTAGTAGAGTCGGAGAGCTCAGATCATCAATCAGAAAAACTGCAGCACGTCTTCTTCTGTTTCTGTCAATGTGTGGAGGAACGGGACCGAGACGCTCACAGCGACACCTACTGGAGGACAGTTATACTCATGAACCAGGTTAACAAAACATTACTTAAATTGCATCTCATTTATACAGCTGAGCAATTGAGGATTAAGGGTTTTGCTCAGGGGCCCAGCAGTGTCAGCCTGGTGGACCTGGGATTTGAACTCATGACCTTTTGATCAGTAGTCCAAAGCCTTAACCAGTGAGTTACCACATTCCCCACTTAGGGTTAAAGGGTAGATAGATGTTTCAGGAATTGCGAAGTATTATTCATTTTATTTTGCCTTTTTGCCTTCAAAGTATTTTACCATTTTAAACAATCACACAAACCTTTCTTGATGGAACCAGGATGTTATATAACATCTGACAAAAAAAACTGAAAAATGAGTTCCAGTTTTCACAGCAATCAGAAATAAGAGAAATGGAAGACAAAATCTGAGTGATTTGACTCTTTATTCATAATGCTCCAAAATCAAACATCATCCAACAATTTGAATCCATCACTGTGTTTCTATTACCACACAATATACACTTTAGCTGGTTAAATGACAATGAACTTGTTTAAATGCAGTGGTGAAGATGTTCCATCTGTCTCACAGCTCAATTCTCATGGTGTTCATCACCATTCCGAAGGTGATTATCCTTCGAGGCACCAAGACAAACTTCTCCCACAGTCTCTCTATCCTCACTACAACAGGCCAACTCACTAGAACACTGTGAACCTGATGTTTCCCTTCAGGCATCTCAGACCTACCTGTAGACAGTTAGAGGATGTGCAGTAGTGTCTTGGGCCTGCGTGAAGTCTCGCACACCTTAACAGTTCTTTAACAACTTTAACATTTATATTCATTTATCATAAGCAAGATAAAAGAAAAGAATAATCAACCCTCACAGTGAAAAAATGCAGAAGTGTATATTATATTGTATTATATTATACTTTCACATCTATATGTTAAGAAATCATAAATATATTTTAAGAAAACAAATGTGGAAAAGTTATTTTTCTAACTTTTCTCTCATTACACAATCACAGCAGTAAAAAACAGTCCGTCTGAATGTAAGAGCCTCGATCACCTAGCAGTGTATTTTCCTCGAATCGTAAATGTCATGATATGATCGTGATCTTGGAGGTACACGGAGGAGCGAAATGAAATCAGTTCAGATTGGAATCGGATGTGCAGTCATACCTTCATCAAAATACACAAGTGTACAGACACGTTGCACAGAAGGCGGCAGTTTAAAATGAGCACGATACATGCAAATATGAAATGTTTCAGCTCTGGAAAACTTTCTGATGTAGTAGAATTTTACAAGCAGCCACATCAGACTTATATTATATTATAAATATATCTGATCTGAGCACCCAGTAGATTTAAAATACTACACTCTTCTGCTCCTTCAGTGAGCAAAGAATGTTATGGTATAGTAAGGTTTCTTCTCAAACTGTATAAAACTTTACCGTTACTTAGTGTTAATAAAAGCACTGCTCTGCTAGAGAATAGAAAGGAATGCCCAAAACCCTCCGCAGACTCGCTCTTCAATTGGCCCAAAATCAGCCATTAGAATGAACCTAGTTGATTTCCACACTTTCTGAGAACTGCAGCATGTCCTCAATCTCAGCTGTGTGAAGGAGTTTGTGTCTCTGTAGATTAGTAAGCCTAGTAAAACCCTTCCCACACACTGTGCAGTGATGCGGCTTCTCTCCCGTGTGAATGTGTTGGTGTCGCTGGAAACTGCTGTGTCTGGTAAAACTCTTCCCACAGGCTGAACAGTAATACGGCTTTTCCCCAGTGTGAATATGTTGGTGCTCTTGAAGGTCAGCTCCCTGTGTAAAGCTCCTGCCACATTCCATGCAGCGAAACGGTTTTTCTCCAGTGTGAAAGAGCATGTGCTTTTGGAGATTACCCTTTTGTGTAAAACTCATGCCACAGGCTGAGCACTGAAAGGGTTTCTCCCCTGTGTGAATGCGCTGGTGTTGTTGCAGATTACTCTGGTCACTAAAACTCTTCCCACACTCCAAACAGTGATAAGGTCTCTCTCCTGTGTGAATGCGCTGGTGCTGCTGGAGATGACTTCTCTGTGTAAAACTCATCCCGCAGTCCGAGCAGTGATACGGCTTCTCGCCCGAGTGGATCCGCTCGTGTTGTTTCAGATTACTCTTTTGATTGAAACTCTTCCCACACTGTGAACACTGATACGGCTTCTCTCCTGAGTGGATACGCTGGTGTTGATTCAGATTACTCTTTTGACTGAAATGTTTTCCACACTGTGGGCACTGGTGTATCTCTTTCTGTATAAATCGGAGGGAGGAGTTACTGAGGAATGAACCAAATGACCAGTCCTGGCTACTGGAGCTCTCTGTAGGTTCAAGATGCTCACATTTAATGTCTTCTGCCTTCATCTTAGATGGACCTTTTGACGGCCTTGTGGAGGAAAACCTATAATTGATAGGAAAGCGGAGAGCAGAAGACGACAGGACACTGCTCATCTATATCAGAAAGACACAAAAAACACACATTACTTAATTTTATGAGTTAAAAATAAGGGCGCTAATGAATAGCTTTCTTATCTGCAACCAGGGTATGTGAGTGATGCATACTGGGAGTGGGATTGTCTAACACGGGTAACTGGCCCAACTGCATCGTACAGTTGTTCCCAGACAGACTGCTAAGTATTTTGTGGTGACAATAAGATGTTAAACTTTCAATTTATTTAACATCTGTTTTTTATTTAAAAACAGAAAAATCATATAAAAAACCTAAACTCAACAAACACTTTATTAGGAACACATCTCATATCTCATCCACCTGCTCACTTATACATTTATCTATTAATCATGTGGCAGCAGAACAATGCATAAAATCACACAGATAAAGGTTAAGAACTTCAGTTAGATTGGGAGAAATGTGATCTGTCACTTTACCTGTGGCATTGTTGGTGCCAGATGGTATAGTTTGGGTAAACTCTAGAGACTGTAGACTGAAAATCCCAGATCAGTAGGTCTGAGATACACAAACCATACCATCTGGCACCAAAAATCACACCACAGTTAAAGTCACAGATCACACGTTTCCCCCAATATTGATTTTTGCTGTGAACAATAACTAATGCTCTTCACCTTTATCTGCTTGAGTTCATGCACTGTGCTGCTTCCACATTACTGGCTGACCAGTTACCTTCATGAACAGGTGTTCCTATTAAAGTGAACAGTAACTGTATTTACAGTATACAAGCTTGTGCAGTTACAAGTCTAATCAAATTGCACACTTTTTAATGGAAACATGAAGTAACTAGACAAAAATTGTAGTTATACAATTACACCTGACCTTTCTATGGCAAATTAATAAATAATACATTTCTGTAAAAAAGATCCACACAGTAGTCTGGTGGTCAGAACATGTCACACAGGGAAACTGATTTTTATTATGTTATTATTATTGTTGTTGTTGTTGTTGTTGTTGTTATAATAATAATAATAATAATAATAATAATAATAATAATTATTATTATTATTATTATATTTTAGCCTTATTCGTGTGGCATTAAATTTATGTTGGTTCCTGGAGTCATTTCCTGTTGTACAGAAACACCTGTGATTTTATTCCCACCTGATTGTCCACGTCATTGTTCTTCTCCATCCTCCTCTGGGAAAAACTCAGTGATCATCTGATCCTTTGACTGTCAGGATTCACGTCAGTGATTTTCAGGGTTTTCCCCCAGACTTATCTGATTAATAAATCCGGTCCGAAAAAGAATTTTGTTGACTTTGTACTGGAGGTAAAGTCTTGTACAACATTAAAAATGATGCTGTAGCAAACAGAACCAAAGGATAATCCAGCTTTCATCATCCAAAGGAAATCAAAATGCTTTTAAATCTCCTTTTTCTCCTAAGAATGACGTGGTGAAGCTTTAATCAGACGAGACTTTGGTCATGATTTTATATTTAACTTTACTTATAATTGATTTTATGTAAACACACTATTATCTCTCTATGTGCACTACATAGTGGGTAAACACACTATTATCTCTCTACGTGCACTACAGAGTGTGTAAACACACTATTATCTCTCTACGTGCACTACAGAGTGTGTAAACACACTTATCTCTCTATGTGCACTACAGATTGTGTAAACACCACTATTATCTCTCTATGTGCACTACAGAGTATGTAAACACCACTATTATCTCTCTACGTGCACTACAGAGTGTGTAAACACACTATTATCTCTCTACGTGCACTACAGAGTGCGTAAACACACTATTATCTCTCTATGTGCACTACAGAGAGTGTAAGCACACTATTATCTCTCTATGTGCACTACAGATTGTGTAAACACCACTATTATCTCTCTATGTGCACTACAGAGTGTGTAGACACCACTATTATCTCTCTATGTGCACTACAGAGTGTGTAAACACACTATTATCTCTCTATGTGCACTACAGAGTGTGTAGACACCACTATTATCTCTCTATGTGCACTACAGAGTGTGTAAACACCACTATTATCTCTCTATGTGCACTACAGAGTGTGTAAACACCACTATTATCTCTCTATGTGCACTACAGAGTGTGTAAACACACTATTATCTCTCTATGTGCACTACAGAGAGTGTAAACACACTATTATCTTTCTCTGTGCACTACAGAGTGTGTAAACACACTATTATCTCTCTATGTGCACTACAGAGAGTGTAAACACTATTATCTCTCTATGTGCACTACAGAGTGTGTAAACACTATTATCTTTCTCTGTGCACTACAGAGTGTGTAAACACACTATTATCTCTCTATGTGCACTACAGAGTGTGTAAACACACTATTATCTCCCCTGTAGTGCACTAACATAGGAAGTAGAAAGTCATTTAGGACTCAGCCACTGTTAGCCGAGTTGAACTTACCTTGATCTTTCCAGCAGAACACAGTTAAGCACCTGAAATACACCACAACGGATCAGATGGAACTGTGGAGGTAAAACCCTGTCAGAAATATTTTACTGACAATCAGCAAAATGCTGCACGTCTTCTTCTATCTCTACGAAAGTGTGACGGTCACAGTGCCACCTACTGGAGCAGTGGACACTCGGGAACCGGTTCATAAATGAAAATAATATAAAATACACATCTGTAATATTTCTAAAGCATATAATAAAGTGCTGAACCAGACTCATGTTTTGTTAATCTATCCCTAGATAACCAGCAGGTATCAGTCCACTGGCTTATACTTGTCTGTGCTATGTTTTACATTATTAATAAGGATTTATTGTGAAACCACCTAATTAGGATGAAAAGTGTACAGAAAAATATCTTACATTAATACACAGACCACTTCTCTTTCTTTTTATTAATCACCAGAGATGTTAGAAGTGAATTTACAAGGACAGGACAGAAGGCAATCTTCAGCTGAAAACTCTGCATGACTTTCACAATGCTGTTGATGAACATCACATGCATAATATTAGCTTTCTTACTTCCTGTAACCAAACCATCTTAGCCTATTTAGATTTCCATGATTGGTGGTGGTGGTTTTCACCATTGAAATCTGTAAAGATTACACTGGAACGTACTGCCAAGCTTTTGACAGCAATGAATATACTGTTTGTACTGTAGCTCAATATTCATCATGACAAAGGTCTGAACCACCATTCTGACCCATCTTACCCAGTTATAAAGGGAAGTATTACTGTAAAAAGACTGACGGAGGAGTGTCAATTCTTCATTGTATTTTAGATTATATTCCAAGTCACAGAGAACACATTTTCCTCCACTCTGACATTTGATGTGAACACTGTATTTGTATGATTTTTTAGATTTTCTAATGAGAACTGCTGCATGTTCTCAGCTGTGTGAATCTGTTTGTGTTTGTTGAAAGTTTGTGTGTAGTGAACGTCTTACCGCAAAGTGAACACCGGTACAGTTTCTGTCCTGTGTGATTGTGCTGATGTTGCTGGAGATTACAGAGATAAGCAAAGCTATAACCATAAAGTGAGCAGCAATATGGGTTCAAGCCTATGTGAAGAAACTGGTGATTTTTAGGTAACTCTTTTGACTGAAGTTGTTTCCACACTCCAACTGTATACAGCTTTTCTCCTGAGTGAATTCGCTGGTGTTTCAGGAGATTTCTGTGGTTTTAAAAACTCTTCCCACGCTGGGAGCCGGAGTAAGGCTTCTCTCCAGTGTGAACCCGCTGGTGTACATGGACTGTCTCCTTTGTTAAATTTTTCCCCACACATCAAGCAGTGATATGGCTTTTCTCCTGTGTGAATGCGTTGGTGATGTTTGAGAGTAATCTTTGCCTAAAGATCTTCCCACACATTGTGCGCATTAGTGATAAACTTCTTGTACTCTTGTACTTTTTGTTCTGTAAAGCTGGTTTGAGAAGATGTGAATTGTAAAAAGCGCTATACAAATAAACTTGAATTGAATTGAATACTTTATTTATCGATGTAGGAAATTCACAAATTCTAGCAGTGTCTACAAATAAGGCATAAAATAAATTCTAAAAATTCTTAAAAAAAGTTATTTATTAATTAAATTATTAATTATAAATACAAATTATCCTAATACAAAACAGTTCTTATCCTTATCCTAATACAAAATATTGGAATTTAAAGAACTGTCCCAGAAGTACCAAACTATAAAATTATGGTTAGGATCTATATAGTAACAACCAGCCAGATAAATAGCTGCACACACTGTAACGTTTCATTAGGGCTGAGATCCAAATGAGTCCTGATTGTATATAAAGGTCACTAGTGTGAAATCATCACTATTATCTCTCCTGTGTAGTGCACTAACATATTTTAATTCTCTATCATTGAATACATTAACTCTGGGTTCACAAAGTCACAAACTTATATGAAATGTTCAAATTATTTAATATTTAATTTAATAATTTTTTTAAATATAATAAGCACACAGCAAACAGCAGAGAAAGTGCTAGTTCAAGTATTTCTTAATACGCAGGTCTTTAATTTGAATATATCCAGTGTATATATATTCAGTCGTTTGAATATATCCAGTGACCCAGCTGTCTGGACCTCTAGGGAAAGTTCATCCCACCACCTCGGTGCCAGAACAGAAAAGAGTCTTGTTTACTTACATCTTACCCTGAGAGATGGTGGGACCAGTGGAGCAGTGCTGTAGATCTGAGGGTGTGAGGTGCACTGTGAGGAGTGATGAGGGCTTTGTAGGCAATCATCAGTGTTTTGAATCTGATGTGTGCAACTACTGGAAGCCATTGGTGGAGCGCAGCAATGAGTTGGTGTGGAGACCTTAGACAGGTTGAAAACAAGTCATGCAGCTGCATTTTGGATCATTTGCAGAGGATGAATTGCTTTCATAGGTAGACCTGACAGAGAGAGCTGCAGTAGTCCAGTCTTGAGATGACAAGGACTGAACAAGTACCTGAGCAGCCTGTGTGGAGAAAAGTTGAACTTACCTTGATCTTTCCAGCAGAACACAGTTAAGCACCTGAAATACACCACAACGGATCAGATGGAACTGTGGAGATGAATGTAAAGATGATTAGTAGAGTCGAAGAGCTCAGATCATCAATCAGAAAAACTGCAGCACATCTTCATCTGTTCTTCAGCCCAGTAGAGGGTTGCTGCTGCCTTGGATTCTAGCGATGGCTGTAGAGAAGTCCAAACCTTCACAATCTTGCTCGTGTTCATTATGGTGAATACTGTAAATGTTATAAAAAAGCCTGATGTTAACTTGTTTCCCTTAATCCTGTTATTTACTTTCATTTACACAATAACCAGTACAAGTTCCAGATCAGTATAATATCCTGGGGACTCTATAATTGTACACATGTTCCTCCAACCTTAAGGTGGCCATGAGCTACTTAATTAGTATTATTTATTTACAAAGATTATTGCAATACACCATACCGTATTTGAAATCAATATAAATTCATATAAGCAGCATTTATCAGTTCTGATTTTCAGATTTTGTTCCTTCATTTACATGTGTGTATTTTTTTGTTCTTGTCTTATGTTTATTGTCTGTGAGGTGTTGTCTCTACTGTATGTACTGGAAGCGTATGACACAAGCAAATTTCTTGTATGAGCAAGCATCCCATGGAACAAACCCTGAAGTCCTCAGTACTCTTTATATAAAAATAAAAAAACGAACACCTTTGATACGAAAGGTAATATTAATTATGAAAACAGAGACCTGACATTGTATTGGACTTGATGAGAATAAATAGTTTGTATGGCCTTCATATTCATGTGCAATGGGAAATATTAAACAATAAGTTTCTATGAAACTCCAGCTGCACTAATACGAAATGTCATCCTGCATCTTAGTTATTTTACAGAGTCAAAAAGAGAAGTGTGAAGAAGAAGTAGATGCCAGAATGAAAGTGTTTTCATAAAGTCATTGTGAGCGAGGTCTGAATCTCAATATACAGCCATCATTATCAGGTTCCAAAGGAAAGCATTAGTGTTAAAAGATATAGGAAACTATTACTTAATTTATTCTGCATTTTTACCCATAAAACTCTTCTACCATTTTATCTATACAACACAAACCATTCCTACTGGACTTGAATCCTCAAAAATAACATCTGACCTGGAGTACTGAGGAGACTGAAATATCCAGCAGTGGTGAAAATGTTGTGCTCTCTTCAGAATCCTGATGTGTTTACTCTCATGATCTTAATTGCTTTTTGTTTTAAACAAGTGTTTTATATTTTAAATGAGCTAAGAACACAATTAAAACAACTGCAATCCTAATAACAAAAATATATTTTTACAAACATTGCGATTACACCAATTAATACCATACAATTTACATTTATAAACCAAATATTCAATTATTCAGCCTTATAACCGAACTTTTGCATGCTTTGGAATGGTAAATATTCACAGATGAACTATTACATTATGACCACATACCTAATTGCCCGTGGGAATTCCTTTAAGCTTTGATTCAACAAGGTGGAGAAAGGTCTCTTGGGGTATCTGGTACCGTAATGTAAACAGCAGGTCCTCCAGTTCCTGTACTATTATTTATAACTGGGTGCTAATGATATAGCACAGCCCTGCTTTTCCAAGTGGAACAGAAACATCTGCATAGGAGCTTTACACTGGGTGAGGAACCAAACAACTGTCACAGGTCATACACCGTGACAAGACTGTGAGCAACAAGACACAAGGTAGTTCTACTGCATCAACAAAGTCTCTAGCAGGCCAGATTTAAGAGCAGACTATGGTTTAACATGTGATGTTCAATATATTCTGAAGATCCATAAAGAAACACAGTGTTAAGGTGTGTAGATGCAGTGAGCCAAGGAAACTTAATGCAGCAGAAGAAAAACACCTCACGCTTACTTCCCTTCAACATCAGATGATGTCCAGCAGTGCCGTCAGCAATAAACTGGAGGAAACCAGTGAGACCAAAGTATACTCATCTACTGTATGAAGAGGTCTGGTCAGATGTGGTCTTCATGGAAGAACTGTGGCCAAAAACCCAGACCACCAAAATGGAAACAAGGCTAAGCCACTGAACTGTGCATAGGAACACAGGAACACAGCAGTCAGGTTGTTCACTGAAGGGCTGGAGAGTTTGAGTGAGTTTAATGAGTGTATGCAGGCAACACTGAAGCCTGCTGGAGGTTTCTTGCAAGCTGCATGAAAACTTCCACGTAAATGGAGTTGGAGATCTGCTCAGGATTAATGGTGTCCTCAATGCTTAGAAATATATTATCTTATTCATCAGGAAGGCATTGTATTGGCCCCAAATTTATTCTACTGGAGGACAACAATCCCTAACATACAGCACAGGTCATTAACATATTTTTTAGTATCATCAAGTCATCAAGTCTGCCTGGATTACATGAAGAGGCAGCTTACATCAACAGATCATCTGCGTTTAGTTCATATTATATACTGTATGTGTGTGTATATGTATATTTACAGTTAGGTCCATATATATTTGGACACAGGCTCTTTTCTTTAGGTATTTACCAAAACATATTCAAGTTATAGTTGTATAAATATAGTGGGCTGAAAGTGCAGTCTCTCAGCTTTAATTTGAGGCATTTTAATCCAAATTGGAGGAAGGGTTTAGGAATTACAGCTCTTGAGAGTAGAGCTGTACAGTATATTAGTCGAAATCCATCTAATATATCATAGAACATAAGGTAGAGGAGAAAAACCACTAAACCCCAATAACATTTGGCCCCAGTCATACTCGTAGGATAAACACCTGGAGATCTGAAACACACTGTATTGACAATTCCGACCAAGAAAAACACTAGATAATTGGCACTGATTGAGAGAGCAGGAGAAATAGAGCAGGTTATACTGAGTCTCTGTATGATGTACATGCTGACTGACGTGTAAAAGAAGAGCAGAAGAAAAGGAAAGATGAACTCTAAATGAACTTACCTTGATCTCTCCACCAGAACACAGTTAAGCACCTGAAATACACCACAACGGATCAGATGGAACTGTGGAGGTAAAACCCTGTCAGAAATATTTGAATGTAAAGATGATCAGCAGCACGTCTTCTTCTGTTTCTGTCAATGAGTGGAGGGACGGGGTCTGTGACGCTCACAGCAACACCTACTGGAGGATCACCATAAGGACATAAGGTTGTTTTGCTAATATAGTCGCAGACAGCGTAAGAGGTGTTCATGTTAATATTTGTCTTATCTGTCCAGCTGAAAGTCTGCACAATATTACTGTTTTTATTCATAATACTGTTTAATTTTAACTCCAATATATTCCAGTTCAATTCAAGTTTATTTGTATAGCGCTTATTACAACTGACATTGTCTCAAAGCAGCTTTACAGAACATAAACATAGAACAAAAGGTTTTTATAAAGAATAATATTAGATATATTTAAATGTGTATGTGTTTATCCCCAATGAGCAAGTCTGAGGTGACTCAGGTGACTGTGGGGAGGAAAAACTCCCTTAGATGGTAAAGGAAGGAACCTTGAGAGGAACCAGACTCAAAGGGGAACCTCATCCTCATCTGGGTGACACTGGGGGTGTGATTATAAATATACAGTCTGATAAATGTTGTATTGATGTGAAAGATCACATGGAGTTCACATCTCCTCTTTAGTATCACAGAGTCTAACTGGAGCTGGTAGATCTGTAGATGCCAATATATTGTGGTGACAGTTGGAGTTAGTTACAGTTGTGAATATATTGATAAAGCTGTCTGTATACACACAGAGTTTAGACAGTACTTAGACCTCTTCAGTTTAGGAACATTTTATTTTGATTATATTTTATTTATTAAAAGTAATAAAATACCATTAGTTAAAATGTTGCCATACACACAATACTCCATAATGACAATACCATGGAAGAATCTCCATGAAAAATAAACACTCTGGTGCTTCTCCAAAATACTGAATAAAGGGTGAAAATGAGACATTGCTGTTGAATATTATTTAATACATTTGCAAATTTTTGCAAAAAAAAAGTTTCACATTTTCTTCACAGCATATTATGGGTAGAAAGAACTCTACAATACAAGAACGTGTGTTCATGCTTACTGATGCAGCTGTATACAGTTAAATTATTACATAAACAGCTTTTGTATTGATCTATTTTGCCACTTGGTGACTCCATCAGACCTGCCGATCTTCCTTAGAGTACAGTGGAGAGAAAAGAGTCAAATCGAACTCAATATCATGGGCACTGAGTGCAGAGGTTATAAACAAGGCAGTGGTGGCTCAGTAGACTGGGCTCTGGGCCCTTGGCCACATCTCTTCCAGAGGAACTGAATCATTCCTGACCACAATGTTCTAACAAGCCGGATAACGTGACGCATCTTTCACCAGGTGCCAAGGAGAGGGATTATATTTACATGATAGAAGGAAGAATGTTCATATGATTATGATATCAAATAATAAAAATCCCACTTTCTCAGAGGAACTGCAGCTAGTCATCGTTCTCAGGTACATCGCTGTGCTTGTGTCGTTGAAAACCTCTGTTTGTACTAAAACTCTGGCCACACTGTAAGCAGTAAAACGGTTTCTCTCCAGTGTGAATGCGTTGGTGTTGCTGTAGATTTCCTCTCTGTGTAAAACTCTTCCCGCAGTCTGAGCACTGATACGGTTTCTCTCCCGTGTGAATTCTCTGGTGTTTTATGAGATTACCGCTCTCGATGAAGCTCTTCTCACAGTGAGAACACTGATACGGCTTTTCTCCTGTATGAATGCGTTGGTGATTTAGGAGATGACTCTGGCAAGTAAAACTCTTCCCACACTGTGAGCAGTAATACGGCTTCTCTCCACTGTGAATGCGTTGGTGTAACTGCAGACTGTCCTCTCGATTAAAACTCTTCCCACACTCTAAGCAGTGATACGGTTTATCTCCTGTGTGAATACGCTGGTGTTTATGGAGAGAACTCCATTGTGTAAAACTCTTCCCACACTGTGAGCAGTAATACGGCTTTTCACCATTGTGAACGCGTTGGTGTAAACGGAGACTGTCCTCCCGATTAAAGCTCTTTCCACACTCTTGGCAAGGATACGGTTTATCTCCTGTGTGAATGAGCTGGTGTTTATGGAGAGTACTACGTTGTGTGAAACTTTTCCCACACTGTGAACAGCGATACGGCTTTTCTCCTGTGTGAATTCTCTGGTGCTTTATGAGAACACCACTTTCAATAAACCTCTTCTTGCACTGAGAGCACTGATACGGCTTTTCTCCCGAGTGAATGCGCTGGTGTCTCTGGAGATGGCTCTGGCTAGTAAAATTCTTCCCGCACTGCGAGCAGTTGTACGGTTTCTCACCTGTGTGTATCCGTTGGTGTTGTTTGAGATAACTCTTTTTACGAAAACTCTTCCCACATGCTGAACAGTGGTGAATTTCTTTTTTCACTGGTTTGCGAGAGGTGTGCATGTGGGATATATTAGTTGAGCTTTCGTGAGAACTGGAGATCTCTGTGGGTTCCACATCCTCACGTTTAATTTCAGCCGATTTCATCTCAGATGGATCTCCTGATATTCTTGTGGAGGCAATCTTAGTGTGCATATGCAGGACAGCAGGAGAACACTTGCAACAGGACAAAACTCATGCCTGGATCGGGGGGAAAAAGCAAAGATGTCACAAAATCCACCACACTGCTTAAATGTATAAGCTAAATGTAAGAGCCCCATAACTGTTTTCCTGTCTGGAACCTCACTTGGAAACTGGCATGACACTCAAAGTTTTGTTACAGCAAATGTTACTCCTGATATTCATTCACAATGTGGCTTGGAGATTTCATTCTATGGCCAAATGTTCGTCTAATTAAATAAAAGGTTAATATTTTATTAAAAAAATGATTTTAATGATTTTTGATTTTTTATCAACCCCAAAACAAAATATATGTATAGACAGCTACAGCTTTGGATCACAAACTTTATTATTATAATTTACATTATTATTTATAATAATACAGTCTATTTACATCAAAATAAGAATATGTAAACATAGTGTGTGTGGTATTGCCTGGACCTGCTGGAGAAACAGCTTTTGGTAGTACTTTTGCCTCGGCCACACCTACATGGACCTACTGGTCCAATTCAAAGCCCGTGTGCCATCCGATCTACTGGCTGCTCAGGACACCACTCTGACGATCACATCCCTTTACTATTTCTGATATTTATTCATCCATCCATCAGCATACATCTCTACCCTAACTGAATATATAAATAATAATTATCTAAATTAAGGAATATTTGAATAATTAATGAGTCAATTAAAATGGATTAAATAAGACTGTAGAAAAGTTATCTAGGAATAATATCACCCTCAGTATGTAATAGCAATGATTTTCTATTACAAAATTGAAAATAGTAAACAAATAATTCAGACTGTTTATTTAAAGCCAGTCAATTTTATTTCTAACCATATAGTTGAAATACAATGCTTTATTCACCTTCAAAAGGATTCATTTCCCAAATTCCCTGATTACAGAGTAACTCTGGATGGTCTTTCTATTACATCATGTGCAGCATTTGAAGCTCACATATAATAAAATCACAAGGGTAGCCTTCTTTTATCTCAGAAATATTACTAAGATAAGAAATATGATGTTATTACATGATGCAAAAACACTAGTTCATGCATTTGTTACCTCTAGGTTGGATTATTGTAATGCTTTACTGTCTGGATGTTCCAGTAGGAGCATAAACAAGCTCCAGTTAGTCCAGAACTCAGCAGCTAGAGTCCTAACTAGAACCAGAAGATATGAACATATCACCTCTATCTTATCCTCATTGATTATAAATACTATTTCTGACTTATAAAGCATTGAATAGTCTCGTGAACCTTTAATAGTTTATGACCACACCTTCTGAGATCAAAACGTGAAGGGTCTTTGTTTGTACTGCAAATACAGAAGTCTACAGTATAGAATTTATATATATTTTTACAGACAGTCGATAAAACATTCACTATATTGTAGGCCATTAAGGTGCACATAGCCTAGACATATAGACGGGACTCTAAAAGCAAAATTTTTGTTGCGCTTAGACTACAGAGTGTGTAAACACACTATTATCTCTCTACGTGCACTACAGAGAGTGTAAACACACTATTATCTCTCTATGTGCACTACAGAGTGTGTAAACACACTATTATCTCTCTATGTGCACTACAGAGTGTGTAAACACACTATTATCTCTCTATGTGCACTACAGAGTGTGTAAACACTATTATCTCTCTATGTGCACTACAGAGTGTGTAAACACACTATTATCTCTCTATGTGCACTACAGAGTGTGTAAACACACTATTATCTCTCTATGTGCACTACAGAGTGTGTAAACACACTATTATCTCTCTATGTGCACTACAGAGTGTGTAAACACACTATTATCTCTCTATGTGCACTACAGAGTGTGTAAACACACTATTATCTCCCCTGTAGTGCACTAACATAGGAAGTAGAAAGTCATTTAGGACTCAGCCACTGTTAGCCGAGTTGAACTTACCTTGATCTTTCCAGCAGAACACAGTTAAGCACCTGAAATACACCACAACGGATCAGATGGAACTGTGGAGGTAAAACCCTGTCAGAAATATTTTACTGACAATCAGCAAAATGCTGCACGTCTTCTTCTATCTCTACGAAAGTGTGACGGTCACAGTGCCACCTACTGGAGCAGTGGACACTCGGGAACCGGTTCATAAATGAAAATAATATAAAATACACATCTGTAATATTTCTAAAGCATATAATAAAGTGCTGAACCAGACTCATGTTTTGTTAATCTATCCCTAGATAACCAGCAGGTATCAGTCCACTGGCTTATACTTGTCTGTGCTATGTTTTACATTATTAATAAGGATTTATTGTGAAACCACCTAATTAGGATGAAAAGTGTACAGAAAAATATCTTACATTAATACACAGACCACTTCTCTTTCTTTTTATTAATCACCAGAGATGTTAGAAGTGAATTTACAAGGACAGGACAGAAGGCAATCTTCAGCTGAAAACTCTGCATGACTTTCACAATGCTGTTGATGAACATCACATGCATAATATTAGCTTTCTTACTTCCTGTAACCAAACCATCTTAGCCTATTTAGATTTCCATGATTGGTGGTGGTGGTTTTCACCATTGAAATCTGTAAAGATTACACTGGAACGTACTGCCAAGCTTTTGACAGCAATGAATATACTGTTTGTACTGTAGCTCAATATTCATCATGACAAAGGTCTGAACCACCATTCTGACCCATCTTACCCAGTTATAAAGGGAAGTATTACTGTAAAAAGACTGACGGAGGAGTGTCAATTCTTCATTGTATTTTAGATTATATTTCAAGTCACAGAGAACACATTTTCCTCCACTCTGACATTTGATGTGAACACTGTATCTGTATGATTTTATAGATTTTCTAATGAGAACTGCTGCATGTTCTCAGCTGTGTGAATCTGTTTGTGTTTGTTGAAAGTTTGTGTGTAGTGAACGTCTTACCGCAAAGTGAACACCGGTACAGTTTCTGTCCTGTGTGATTGTGCTGATGTTGCTGGAGATTACAGAGATACATGTAAGCAAAGCTATAACCATAAAGTGAGCAGCAATATGGGTTCAAGCCTATGTGAAGAAACTGGTGATTTTTAGATAACTCTTTTGACTGAAGTTGACAGCTTTTCTCCTGAGTGAATTCGCTGGTGTTTCAGGAGATTTTTGTGGTTTTAAAAACTCTTCCCACGCTGGGAGCCGGAGTAAGGCTTCTCTCCAGTGTGAACCCGCTGGTGTACATGGAGTGTCTCCTTTGTTAAATTTTTCCCCACACTTCAAGCAGTGATATGGCTTTTCTCCTGTGTGAATGCGTTGGTGATGTTTGAGAGTAATCTTTGCCTAAAGATCTTCCCACACATTGTGCGCATTAGTGATAAACTTCTTGTACTCTTGTACTTTTTGTTCTGTAAAGCTGGTTTGAGAAGATGTCAATTGTAAAAAGTGCTATACAAATAAACTTGAATTGACTTGAATACTTTATTTATCGATGTAGGAAATTCACAAATTCTAGCAGTGTCTACAAATAAGGCATAAAATAAATTCTAAAAATTCTTAAAAAAAAAGTCATTTCAATTATTAATTATAAACCTAATACTGTCACAGCCAGAAGACAGAGGTACGTCAAAACAACAGAGTTTATTGACAATAGGTAGTGAAATGAGGTGAACGATGGTGAAACAGTGCAGATGAAGCTCCAACACACACACGGGATCACTGGAAGCAGAACCACACGGATTAGCTTCTTGGGAGGACGATGAACTTGGATGACTACTGCATAAAGAGAGATAAAGAGTCAGGTTAGTAGACACAGCGTGCAATAGCAGTTAGCGCGTATGAGACCGGACAAGGTGTGTGTGTGTCTTTTATGTGTGGTGGTAATGATGGGTGCCAGATAACGGTGATCAGAACTCAGGTGATGAGGATCTGGTTTGCTGAGTGAGGGGAGACCCTGGCGATTCCATGACCCCCGAGGGTCCGCTCCTGAGGACCGCTGCAAACTCCGGCGCCGAGGTGGGTGGCCTCTACTTCGGGGTGCGGGCTTGTTGGGGTGGGCATTGTGGAAGTCACGAAGGAGTTCGGGGTCCAAGATGTCATCCTTGGGGACTCATGAACGTTCCTCTGGGCCAAACCCCTCCCAATCAACGAGATACTCTAACCTGCCACCTCGGCGCCTGGAGTCCAGGAGTTGCCGGACAGTGTACACGGCGTGATCTTCTTCGAGAGGGGGGGCTTCTTCGCCAGGTCCTGTGAGGGGAGAAGGAGAGACAGGTGAGTGGTACATTTTAAGTGAAGAGACGTGGAACACTGGGTGATTCCGGTAGTGCGAGGGGAGTTGGAGCTCAAAGGTTACCGGATTGACCTCCTTCACGACGACAAACGGGCCAATAAATCGGGGACTCAGCCTTTTGCAGGGTAGGCGTAGGCGGATATTCTTTGTGGACAGCCAGACCCTGTCCCCGACCTTGATGTTGGGTGTCGGGGCATGACGAACATGCTGTTGCTGGCGCCTGACAGCCCACTGCAGGTGATGATGTTCCAAACTCTCTCGCTCTCCTGGAACCAGTGCTGGACAGACGGGACTTCTGAGGGCTCTTCTGTCCAGGGGAACAAGGGAGGTTGATAGCCGAGCACGCACTGAAACGGTGTTAGGCCGGTGGTCTGCTGACGTAGAGAATTCTGTGCGTACTCGGCCCACGGGAGAAACTGGCTCCAAGAGTTCTGGTGATGATGGCAGAAGGTTCAGAGGAAATGGTTACTCTCCTGTATCTTTCGTTCAGTTTGGCTGTTGGACTGTGGGTGATAACCTGAGGAGAGACTGACGGTCACATCTAGGAGCTTGAAGAACGATTTCCAGACCCTGGAAACAAACTGCGGACCTCTGTCAGACACAATGTCTTCAGGCAGGTCGAAATACCGAAATATGTGCTGAAATAACAGCTCTGCACTTTCCATGGCTGTGGGCAAACTCTTAAGGGGTATGAGTCTTAACATCTTAGAGAAGCGATCGACTACCACAAAAATGCGGGTGTTACCTTGTGAGGCTGGGAGGTCCGTAGTGAAGTCCACTCCCAGATGCGACCAGGGACCATGAGGAATGGGTAACGGGTGGAGTTTTCCACTGGGAAGCTGGCGTGGTGTCTTTGCTATAGCACAATCCTTACACCCCCTCACGAACCTTCTGATGACCGGAGCCATGCTGGGCCACCAGAAGCGATGTTTCAGCAGTGAGAGAGTTTGTTGTATGCCGGGATGACCAGTGCCTAGAGAAGTATGTGCCTTAGTGATTAAAGGAACACGATGAGACAATGGTACATACATGTGACCTTCTGGGCAGCCCGGTGGTACAGGTGTTGTGTTCGGGATCGTGTCCTCCTCGCTCCACTTGATGGGACAGACGAAGATCTTGGCCGGCAGAATGGTTTCGGGAGGCGTGTGGTCATTTTCGGGAGAAAGCATTCTCGACAAAGAGTCAGCTTTGCAATTTTTGTGTCTTGGACGGTAAGCAATAATGAAATCAAAGCGAGTAAAGAATAGGGCCCATCTGGCTTGTCTGGCGTTCTTCCGCTTAGCTTCCCGGAGATACTGGAGGTTCTTATGGTCCGTCAGCACTGTAAAGGGATGCCGGGCGCCTTCAAGCCAATGCCTCCATTCCTGTATCCATTCAGTGTATATCATCACGTACCGGTTCAGCAGGTCTCGGAAAATGGTGTGCATAAAGTCCTGGAAGACGGACGGAGCGTTAACCAGGCCATACGGCATGACCAAATATTCCCAGTGGCCAGTAGGGGTCACAAAAGCGGTCTTCCACTCATCTCCTTTCCGGATACGTATAAGGTTGTATGCACAGCGAAGATCGAGTTTGGTGAAGATTTTGGCACCTCGGAGCTGTTCGAGAGCCGATGGAATTATAGCGGAATTATTTGGTAATTTGGTTCAGCCCTCTATAATCAATACAGGGTCATAACCCACCATCTTTTTTGGAGACGAAGAAGAAGGATGATGCAGCAGGGGAAGTTGACGGTCGTATATATCCTTGAGCCAGGGCTTCTCTGATGTACTTGTTCATGGCCTCTTGTTCGGGGATCGTCAAGGAATAGACTTTTCCTTTAGGCACTGGTTCACCCGGAAGGAGGTCAATGGCACAGTCCCAAGGCCGGCGAGGCGGGAGTTTTGACGCTCTCTTGGGACAAAAGACATCTTTGAAGGCGACGTATTCTGGTGGGATAGAGACAGACACAGTATTCTTAGGGCTTTCAATAGAGGTGCTGCATACCTTCAGTGGCTTAGGAGGACGACAAGGTTTAGGGATTTTCTGAAAGCAGCAAAGAAAACAATGGTCACTCCAACGTTTCACTTCACCAGTGTCCCAAGAGAGCTCCGGATGATGCTGCATCAGCCAGGGTCTTCCCAAGATCACCTCGGCCGTCAAGTTCTCCAGGACCAGAAGTTTGATCTTCTCCTGATGAAGGCACCCCACGGTCAGTGTGAGTTCACCGGTGCAGTGTTGGATGGAGGACTGGTTGAGTGGTTTGCCAGTCACTGTATGGACCTTTAGTTTCTGGGGTATCCGTTCCCTCATAATGTTGAGTCGGGTGCAGAGCTGGGCGGAAATGAAGTTCCCGGCTGTCCCCGAGTCGAGAAAGGCGGACACTGTAACGGATAGATTGGGACGAGATAACTGAACTTTGGTGGAAAGTGGAGTGGTAATGTGGGGTTCAGGTTGAACCATACTCACCAATGCCCTCGGAGGGCGGATGGGACAGTCACCAATGGAATGTCCCTTGCTCGCACAGTACAGGCAGAGACCCTGGGTCAGCCATCGATGACGTTCTGTTGTTCTGTTCTGCTAGACGTTCTGCTAGGGCCCTGGAGAAGGCGGTTCTGATAGGTGAGTCTGTGGAAGAACATTTGGGGTGCATGATAACATACGACTTTCCGTTCGAACGGCTCGTTGGATAAAATTCTCCAACCCCATGGTGTCATCGAAGGCTGATAATTGAAGAAGTAGTTCTGGTTTTAAGCCATTACGGTAAGTTGTTAGAAGCGCTCGCTCATCCCAACCGCTAGCTGCCGCTAGCGTGCGAAACTGCATATTCCTTGATGGAATATAAAAAGGATCCGTCTTGATGCCAGATGGACTCGGCCCACCGGAGCGCTTTTCCGTGAGTAATGAGATGATAAAGGAAATCTTGCTGCGATCTCTGGGAAAATGAGACGGTTGCATTTCAAAGATCAATGAACACTGGAGGAGAAATCCCTTACATTCTTCCGCGACTCCGGAGTAGGGCGTGGGTTTGGCCATGGGAACCGTGACGACAGTAGCACTGTTCTTCGTGGGGATCTGGGGGTGCAACGGTTGTCCCGGTGTCTGTAGCAACTCCTGTCTCAGCATGTCGTCCAGTCCTTGGTAGGTGTCCGAGTTCTGAGAAGACATAATTTTGTGGTCCGGTCTTCTGTCACAGCCAGAAGATAACGGAGACAGAGGTATGTCAAAACAACAGAGTTTATTGACAATAGGTAGTGAAATGAGGTGAACGATGGTGAAACAGTGCAGATGAAGCTCCAACACACACACGGGATCACTGGAAGCAGAACCACACGGATTAGCTTCTTGGGAGGACGATGAACTTGGATGACTACTGCATAAAGAGATAAAGAGTCAGGTTAGTAGACACAGCATGCAATAGCAGCTAGCACATATGAGACCGGACAAGGTGTGTGTGTGAGTGTCTTTTATGTGTGGTGGTAATGACGGGTGGCAGGCGACGGTGATCAGAACTCAGGTGATGAGGATCTGGTTTGCTGAGTGAGGGGAGAACCTGGCGATTCCGTGACAAATACAAAATATTGGAATTTAAAGAATTGTCCCAGAAGTACCAACCTATAAAATTATGGCTAGGATCTATATAGTAACAACCAGCCAGATAAATAGCTGCACACACTGTAACGTTTCATTAGGGCTGAGATCCAAATGAGTCCTGATTGTATATAAAGGTCACTACAGAGTGTGAAAACATCACTATTATCTCTCCCGTGTAGTGCACTAACATATTTTAATTCTCTATCATTGAATACATTAACTCTGGTTCACTGAGTCACAGACTTATATGAAATGTTCAAATTATTTAATTTTTAATTTTTAAAATATAATAAGCACGGGGGGGGGGCATGGTGGCGTAGTGGTTAGCATGTTCGCCTCACACCTCCAGGGTTGGGGGTTCGATTCCCGCCTCCGCCTTGTGTGTGTGGAGTTTGCATGTTCTCCCCGTGCCTCGGGGGTTTCCTCCGGGTACTCCGGTTTCCACCCCCGGTCCAAGACATGCATGGTAGGTTGATTGGCATCTCTGGAAAAATTGTCCTTAGTCTGTGATTGTGTGAGTGAATGAGAGTGTGTGTGTGTGCCCTGCGATGGGTTGGCACTCCATCCAGGGTGTATCCTGCCTTGATGCCCGATGATGCCTGAGATAGGCACAGGCTATGACCCGAGAATAGTTCGGATAAGCGGTATAAAATGAATGAATGAATGAATAAGCACACAGCAAACAGCAGAGAAAGTGCTAGTTCAAGTATTTCTTAATCCACAGGTCTTTAATTGTTGTTTGAATATATCCAGTGACTCAGCTGTCTGGACCTCTAGGGAAAGTTCATCCCACCACCTCGGTGCCAGACAGAAAAGAGTCTTCTTGTTTACTTACATCTTACCCTGAGAGATGGTGGGACCAGTGGAGCAGTGCTGTAGATCTGAGGGTGTGAGGTGCACTGTGAGGAGTGATGAGGGCTTTGTAGGCAAGCATCAGTGTTTTGAATCTGATGTGTGCAACTACAGGAAGCCATTGGAGGAGCGCAGCAGTGTGGTGGTGTGGAGACCTTAGACAGGTTGAAAACAAGTCATGCAGCTGCATTTTGGATCATTTGCAGAGGATGAATTGCGTTCATAGGTAGACCTGACAGAGAGAGCTGCAGTAGTCCAGTCTTGAGATGACAAGAACTGAACAAGTACCTGAGCAGCCTGTGTGGAGAAAAGTTGAACTTACCTTGACCTTTCCAGCAGAACACAGTTAAGCACCTGAAATACACCACAACGGATCAGATGGAACCCTGTCAGAAATATTTGAATGTAAAGATGATTAGTAGAGTCGAAGAGCTCAGATCATCAATCAGAAAAACTGCAGCACATCTTCATCTGTTATTCGGCCCAGTAGAGGGTTGCTGCTGCCTTGGATTCTAGCGATGGCTGTAGAGGAGTCCAAAACTTCACAATCTTGCTCATGTTCATCATGGTGAATACTGTAAATGTTATAAAAAGCCTAACGTTAACTTGTTTCCCTTAATCCTGTTAGTTATTTACTTTCATTTCATTTAGTAACCAGTACAAGTTCCAGATCAGTATAATATCCTGGGGACTGTAAACTTGCACACATGTTCCTCCAACCTTAAGGTGGCCATGAGCTACTTAATTAGTATTATTTATTTACAAAGATTATTGCAATACGCCATACCGTGTTTGAAATCAATACAAATTCACAAATGCAGCATTTATCAGTTCTTATTGTCAGATTTTGTTCCTTCATTTACATGTGTGTATTTTTTTGTTCTTGTCTTATGTTTGTTAGAGACTAACAAACCCCCCAAATCAAGTTCCCAGTGAAATGCTCTCTGACAACAAATGCAATGATTTTGCAACCCTTTTCTCTGAGAAAATCAGTAATATCAGAATGGCAATCAATACGGCCTCATATGGTAATGTGGTCAGTAAGACCTCATTACAACAACCTCAAAAATTTGTCATTTTCTCAGAATTTGACATAATTGATATAAAAACCTTGGAAGAAACAGTACAACATCTTAAAGCATCAACTTGCAGCCTTGACACCCTCCCCACATCCTTTCTCAAAAAGGTACTTAACTGTTTAGAAGCTGACCTCTTAAAAATAGTAAATACTGTACCTCTCTGCTCACAGGCACTTTTCCAGAGTCCCTAAAAACGGCAGATGTTAATCCTCTCCTAAAAAAGAGTAACCTAGACAAAACCATACTTAGCAACTACAGACCAATCTCAAATCTTCCTTTTATAGGCAAGATCATTGAAAAGGTTGTTTTCAATCAGCTGAACAAATTCTTAAACTCAAATGGCTATCTGGACAATTTTCAGTCTGGTTTCCGCCAACATCACAGCACAGAGAGAGTGCTCATAAAGATAATAAATGATATTCTCTTAAACTCTGATTCAGGTAAAATATCAGTGCTGGTGCTACTAGATCTTAGTGCTGCCTTTGACACGGTAGATCACACCATACTCTTACATAGACTGGAAAACTAGGTAGGGCTTTCTGGGATGGTCCTCAAATGGTTTAAATCATACCTAAAAGGGAGAGGTTACTATGTGAACATAGGTAACCATAAATCTGAGTGGACATCCATTTCATGTGGAGTCCCACAGGGCTCAATTCTTGCACCGCTTCTCTTTAATTTGTATATGCTCCCAATTGGTCAAATAATGAAAAAGAACCAAATTGCTTACCACAGCTATGCAGATGACACCCAGATATACTTAGCCCTGTCCCCTAATGACTACAGCCCCATTGACACTCTATGTAAGTGCATTGATGAAATTAACAGTTGGATGCGTCAAAACTTCCTCCAGTTAAACAAAGACAAAACCGAAGTCATTGTAATCGGAAATAAAGATGAAACTCTCAAGGTTAACACAAACCTTGACTCTAGGGGTCTAAAGACACAAAATAAAGTCAGAAATCTTGGTGTAATTTTAGAGTCTGACCTTAATTTCAGTAGTCATGTGAAAGCGATAAGCAAATCAGCTTACTACCATCTCAGAAATATAGCCAGAATTAGATGTTTTGTCTCAAGACAGGACTTAGAGAAACTTGTTCATGCTTTCATCACCAGCAGGGTGGATTATTGCAATGGACTCCTTACTGGGATCCCAAAAAGACCATTAGACAGCTGCAGCTCATACAGAACGCTGCTGCCAGAATTCTGACCAGAACCAAAAAATCTGAGCACATCACTCCAGTCCTCAGGTCTTTACACTGGCTTCCAGTTACATTTAGAATAGATTTAAAGTATTGTTACTCGTTTATAAATCACTTCATGGCTTAGGACCAAAATACATTACAGATATGCTAACTGAATATAAACCAAGCAGACTACTCAGATCATTAGGATCAGGTCAGTTAGAGATACCAAGGGTTCACTCAAAACAAGGTGCGTCAGCATTTAGTTATTACGTCACCTATAGCTGGAATCAGCTTCCAGAAGAGTTCAGATGTGCTTCAACAAATAGACACTTTTAAATCAAGATTAAAAACACATCTGTTTAACTCTGCATTTACTAAATGAGCACTGTGCTGCTTCACACTGACTGCACTTTTTGTCCAAATCACTTTTACTCCTGTTTTATTCTTTTTAACATATTTGAAACTGTTTTTATCAAAATCACATTAATTTTTTTTAATTGTTCTTTGTTTTTATTATGATTTTATCGTGTGTCTCTTATTTTTACATATATTATAAATTTTTTTCCTCTCTTATAAACTGTTTTCTAATTTCTATGTAAAGCACTTTGAATGACCTCTGTGTATGAAATGTGCTATACTGTACAAATAAACTTGCCTTGCCTCGCCTTTATTGTCTGTGAGGTGTTGTCTCTACTGTATGTACTGGAAGTGTATGACACAAACAAATTTCTTGTATGAGCAAGCATCCCATGGAACAAACCCTGAAGTCCTCAGTACTCTTTATATAAAAATAAAAAAGGAACACCTTTGATACGAAAGGTAATATTAATTATGAAAACAGAGACCTGACATTGTATTGGACTTGATGTGAATAAATAGTGTTTGTATGGCCTTCATATTCATGTGCAATGGGAAATATTAAACAATAAGTTTCTATGAAACTCCAGCTGCATTAATACAAAATGTCATCCTGCATCTTAGTTATTTTACAGAGTCAAAAAGAGAAGTGTGAAGAAGAAGTAGATGCCAGAATAAAAGTGTTTTCATAAAGTCATTGTGAGCGAGGTCTGAATCTTAATATACAGCCATCATTATCAGGTTCCAAAGGAAGGCATTAGTGTTAAAAGATATAGGAAACTATTACTTATTTTATTCTGCATTTTTACCGATAAAACTCTTCTATCATATTATCTATACAACACAAACCATTCCTACTGGACTTGACTCCTCAAAAATAACATCTGACCTGGAGTACTGAGGAGACTGAAATATCCAGCAGTGGTGAAAATGTTGTGCTCTCTTCAGAATCCTGATGTGTTTACTCTCATGATCTTAATTGCTTTTTGTTTTAAACAAGTGTTTTATATTTTAAATGAGCTAAGAACACAATTAAAACAACTGCAATCCTAATAACAAAAATATATTTTTACAAACATTGCTATTACACCAATTAATACCATACAATTTACATTTATAAACCAAATATTCAATTATTCAGCCTTATAATTGAACTTTTGCATGCTTTGGAATGGTAAATATTCACAGATGAACTATTACATTATGACCACATACCTAATTGCCCATGGGAATTCCTTTAGCCCCCAAAGGGGCATTCCTTTAAGCTTTGATTCAACAAGGTGGCGATAAATCTCTTGGGGTATTTGGTACCGTAATGTCAACAGCAGGTCCTCCAGTTCCTTTACTATTATTTATAACTGGGTGCTAATTATATAGCACAGCCCTGCTTTTCCAAGTGGAACAGAAACATCTGCATAGGAGCTTTACACTGGGTGAGGAACCAAACAACTGTCACAGGTCATACACCGTGACAAGACTGAGAGCAACAAGACACAAGGTAGTTCTACTGCATCAACAAAGTCTCTAGCAAGAAAGATTTAAGAGCAGACTATGGTCTAACATGTGATGTTCAATATATTCTGCAGAACCACAAAGAAACACAGTGTTAAGGTGTGTAGATGCAGTGAGTCAAGGAAACTTAATGCAGCAGAAGAAAAACACCTCACGCTTACTTCCCTTCAACATCAGATGATGTCCAGCAGTGCCGTCAGCAATAAACTGCAGGAAACCGGTGAGATTCAAGTATACCCATCTACTGTATGAAGAGGTCTGGTCAGATGTGGTCTTCATGGAAGAACTGTGGCCAAAAACCCAGACCACCAAAATGGAAACAAGGCTAAGCCACTGAACTGTGCATAGGAACACAGGAACACAGCAGTCAGGTTGTTCACCGAAGGGCTGGAGAGCAGCAATAATGAGTGTATGCAGGCAACACTGAAGCCTGCTGGAGGTTTCTTGCAAGCAGCATGAAAACTTCCACGTAAATGGAGTTGGAGATCTGCTCAGGGTTAATGGTGTCCTCAATGCTTAGAAATATCTTATCTTATCCATCAGGAAGGCATCGTATTGGCCCCAAATTTATTCTGCTGGAGGACAAGAATCCCAAACATACAGCACAGGTCATAAACATATTTTTTAGTATAGATAATAAGGATCCTGGAAGTGATGGTTTGGCCTCCACAGAACCCTGATCTCAACATCATCAAGTCTGCCTGGATTACATGAAGAGGCAGCTTACATCAACAGATCATCTGCGTTTAGTTCATATTATATATATATATGTGTGTGTGTATATGTATATTTACAGTTAGGTCCATATATATTTGGACACAGGCTCTTTTCTTTAGGTATTTACCAAAACATATTCAAGTTATAGTTGTATAGGTATAGTGCGCTGAAAGTGCAGTCTCTCAGCTTTAATTTGAGGGTATTTAAATCAGAACTGAAAGATGGGTTTAGGAATTACAGCTCTTGAGAGTAGACCCCCCCCCCCTTTTTTTTTTCAAGGAACCAAAAGTAATTGGACAATTGAATCAAAAGCTGTTTAATTGACAGATTTAGTATTCCTTCATTATTGCTTTACCAGTTAAGCAGGTAAAAGGTCTGGAGTTGATTCTAAGTGTTGTATTTGCACTCAGAATCTGTTGCTGTGAACCTACATCATGCCTTGAAAGGAGTTTTCCATGCAAGTCAAACAGGCCATCATTAGGCTTCAAAAACAAAACAAATCCATCAGAGATAGCAGGAACATTAGAACTGGCCAGATCAACAGTTTGGTATTTTCTGGTAAAAAAAAAGAATGCAATAGTGAGCTCAGCAACATAAAAAGGCCTGGCCGTCCACAGATGCAACAGTAGTAGATGATCGCAGGATCCTCTCCACGGTAAAGCAAAACCCATTCACAACATCCAGCCAAGTGAAAGACACTCTCTAGGCGTGTCATTGTCAAAGTCTACAATCAAGAGAAGACTTCACGAGAGCAAATACAGAGGGTTCACCACAAGGTGCAAACCATTCATAAGCCTCAAGAATAGTAAGGCCAGATTAGACTTTGCCAAAAAACATCTAAAAAAAAAGCCTGACCAGTTCTGGAAAGTTCTTTCGACGGATGAAACTAAGATCAACCTTTACCAGAATAACACTCCAAGGCTTGGAAACATAGTGGAGGCAGTGTAATGGGCATGGGCATGCATGGCTTCCAGTGGCACTGGGTCACTGGTGTTAACTGATGATGTGACAGAAGACAGAAGCAGCCGGATGAATTCTGAAGTATATAGGAATATACTGTCTGCCCAGATTAAGCAAATGCAGCAAAGTTGCTTGGACGGCATTTCACAGTACAGATGGACAATGATCCAAAACACACTGCAAGAACAACCCAGGAGTTTTTTAAGGAAAAGAAATGGAATATTCTGCAATGGCCGAGTCAATCACCTGAACTCAACCCGAATTGAACGTGCATTTCACTTGCTGAAGGCAAAACTAAAGGCAGAAAGACCCACGAACAAACATCAACTGGAGACAGCTGCAGTTAAGTCCTGGCAAAGCATCAGAAAGGAGGAAACCCAAGTCTCTGGTGATGTCCATGGGCTCCAGACTTCAGGCAGTTGTTGCCTGCTAAGGATTTTCAACAAAATATTAAAAATTAACATTTTATTTATGATTATATTCATTTGTCCAATTACATTTGAGCCCCTGAAATGGGGGACTGTGCATAACAATGTTCACAGTTCCTGAACCTTTTAGTTGTTTTTTTGTTCAACCACTTTAATTAAAAAATTGAACGTCTGCTCTTCAAATGCATCTTGTTTTTTTTTTTTTTTTTTTTTTTTTTAATTTTATTCTGTGGCATACATAGCCAAAAATATGAAAATTGTGCCTGTGTCCAAATATATATGGACATAACTGTGTATTCACACACACACACACACACACACACACACACACAACACAACACAACACAACACAACACAACACAACACAACACAACACAACACACAGAAAGTAAAACCTTTTTAAAGAGCAAATTGAATCCATAATAAACATTTACAACAGACCTAGTCCATTTCCACACTTTCTGGTAAGACCTGCATGATGTTGTCATTTAGAGCCGTGTTATTGTGCTTGTGTCGCTTAAAGTTTGTGTGTGTAGTAAAAGTCTTTTTGCACTGTGGGCAGTGATACGGTTTCTCACCAGTGTGAATGCGCTGGTGTTGCTGGAGACTACTGTGTCTAGTAAAACTCTTCCCACATGCTGTACAGTAATAGGGCTTCTGTCCAGTGTGAATGTGTTGGTGTTCTTGCAGCGCGTCCTCTCGGGTAAAACTCTTCCCACACTCTAAACACCGGTATGGCTTCTCACCCGTGTGAATCCGCGTGTGTTGCTGGAGATTATTCTGTCTATTAAAACGCATCCCGCAGTGTGAACACTGATAAGGTTTCACTCCTTTGTGAATCTGCAGGTGTTGCATGAGATTCCGTCTCTCACTGAACCTCTTCTCACACTGTGAGCACTGATACGGCTTCTCTCCTGTGTGAATGTGCTGGTGGTGCAGTAAACAACTCTGGCTAATAAAATGGTTACCGCACTGTGAGCAGTGATACGGCTTCTCCCCTGTGTGAATGCGTTGGTGGACTCTGAGATCAGTTCCTTGAGTGAAACCCTTCCCACACTCTGAGCAGCGATAGGGTTTTTCACCTGTGTGGATGCGCAGGTGTTTCTGGAGGTTACTCTTTTGTGTAAAACATTTCCCACATTGTGAGCAGCCATATGGCCTCTCTCCGGTGTGAACTCGCTGGTGTTTCATGAGATCACCGCTCTCGATAAAACTCTTCCCACACTGTGAACATTGATACGGCTTCTCTCCTGAGTGAATGTGTTGGTGTCGTTGGAGACTACTCTGGCTAGAAAAAGTCTTCCTACACAGTGAGCACCGATAAGGATTCTCTCCTGTGTGAGTCCGCTGGTGTTGTTGGAGAGTACTCTTTTGACCAAAACTCTTCCCACACTGTGAGCAGTGGTGAATTTTCTTTGTGCACTGAGAGTTGTTGGTGTGAAAAGAACCAGGTGTTTTTTTGTGACTGCTGGAGCTCTGTGTGGATTCCTGATTCTCACACTTGTCTGACTTCATCCTAGTTGGATCTCTGGATGTTCTTGCAGAGGTAAATTAAAGATGTGTATGAAAGAAGAAAGCTTGGGAAGACCAGACAGCACTCACATCTGGATCAGAAAAAAGATAAAAGTTTAAAATTTCCTAACAAATAAACCACAGTAATTTATCTATAAACCACTTTTCTGTCTGAAAACTGACTTTTTTTTAGGAAGGAATTTTCACCAGACAGGGTAAAAGGTGTTGTTCCAGTAATATTTACCTTCAAAAGTCAAGTAGATTAAATTTACTTTCCATTGTGAGTAAAATCATCAGGCATATGAATGCTGACCACAACCCTAGTCTTTCCCCCACAACCCAGAAAACTCCTACAGAAGAATCTTGAGAATATACAGTATCTGACATAAGTAAGTACACCCCTCACAGTTTTGTAAATATTTGATTATATCTTTTAATGTGACAACACTGAAGAAATGACACTGTGCTACAATGTAAAGTAGTGAGTGTACAGCTTGTATAACAGTGTAAATTTGCTGTCCCCTCAAAATAACTCAACACATGTCTAAATGTCTAAACCGCTGGACACAAAAGTGAGTACACCCCTAAGTCAAAATGTACAAATTGGGCCCAATTAGCCATTTTCTCTCCCCGGTGTCATGTGACTCGTTAGTGTTACAAGGTCTCAGGTGTGAACGGGGAGCAGGTGTGTTAAATTTGGTGCTATCACTTTTGCTCTCTCATACTGGTCGCTGGATATTCAACATGGAACCTCTTGGCAAAGAACTCTCTGAGGATTTGGGGGGGGACCATGTCCTGTGGTCTGATGAGACCAAGATAAACTTATTTGGTTCAGATGGTGTCAAGCGTATGTGGTGGCAACAAGGTGAGCAGTAGAAAGACAAGTGTGTCTTGCCTACAGTCCAGCATGGTCTGGGGCAGCATGGTCTGGGGCAGCATGGTCTGGGGCAGCATGAGTGACTGCTGGCACTGGGGGAGCTACAGTTCATTGAGGGAACCATGAATGCCAACACTGTGACATAGTGAAGCAGAGCATGATCCCCTCGCTTTAGAGACTGGGCCAGAGGTCAGAATTCCAACATGATATCGACAACAAACACACCTCCAAGATGACCACTGCCTTGCTGAAGAAGCTGAGGGTAAATGTGACGGACTGGCCAAGCATGTCTCCAGACCTAAACCTTATTGAGTATCTGTGCAGCATCCTCAAATGAAAGGTGGAGGATGCAAGGTCTCTAACATCCACCAGCTCCATGATGTCATCACGGAGTAGTGGAAGAGGACTCCAGTGGCAACCTGTGATGGTCTGGTGAACTCCATGCCCAAGAGATTTAAGGCAGTGCTGTAAAATAATGGTGGCCACAAAAAATATAGACACTTTGGGCCCAATGTGGACATTTTCACTTAGGGGTGTACTCAGGTTTGTGGCCAGCAGTTTAGACATTAGTGGCTGTGTGTTGAGTTATTTTGAGGGGACAGCAAATTTACACTGTTATACAAGCTGAACACTCACTACTTCACATTGCAGCACAGTGGCATTTCTTCAGTGTTGTCACATTAAAAGATATAATAAAATATTTACATAAATGTGAGGGGTGTACTTACTTCTGTCAGATACTGTATATGAGCACTTATAACCTCCAGGTGAGGTAGCTGTCTGCTTGTCTGAAAAAGCACCTGGATAACATATGGCACAATAGAGGGAACTGCACACATTTTAGAAACACCATAAAGGTGTTCATAGATGACAAAGTTGTTCATTCATCCAGAACATCAACACAAATGCCCAAGCTTCAGTACCAGAGCTGTACAGTATATTAGTTGAAATCCATCTAATATATCATAGAACATAAGGTTGAGGAGAAAAAAAACACTAAACCCCAATAACATTTGGCCCCAGTCATGCTCATAGGATAAACACCTGGAGATCTGAAACACACTGTATTGACAATTCCAACCAAGAAAAACACTAGATAATTGGCACTGATTGAGAGAGCAGGAGAAATAGAGCAGGTTATACTGAGTCTCTGTATGATGTACATGCTGACTGACGTGTAAAAGAAGAGCAGAAGAAAAGGAAAGATGAACTCTAAATGAACTTACCTTGATCTCTCCACCAGAACACAGTTAAGCACCTGAAATACACCACAACGGATCAGATGGAACTGTGGAGGTAAAACCCTGTCAGAAATATTTGAACGTAAAGATGATCAGCAGCACGTCTTCTTCTGTTTCTGTCACTGTGTGGAGGGACGGGGTCCGTGACGCTCACAGCAACACCTACTGGAGGATCACCATAAGGACATAAGGTTGTTTTGCTAATATAGTCGCAGACAGCGTAAGAGGTATTTTGGCTCAAGAGCAGTTACATCATTCAGGTACATGTTGATATTTGTCTTATCTGTCCAGCTGAAAGTCTGCACAATATTACTGTTTTTATTCATAATACTGTTTAATTTTAACTCCAATATATTCCAGTTCAATTCAAGTTTATTTGTATAGCGCTTTTTTACAATTGACATTATAGTAAAGCTGCTTTGTGACAAACATAGAACAAAAGGTTATTATAAAGAATAATATTAGATATATTTAAATGTGTATGTATTTATCCCCAATGAGCAAGTCTGAGGTGACTCAGGTGACTGTGGGGAGGAAAAACTCCCTTAGATGGTAAAGGAAGAAACCTTGAGAGGAACCAGACTCAAAGGGGAACCTCATCCTCATCTGGGTGACACTGGGGGTGTGATTATAAATATACAGTCTGATAAATGTTGTATTGATGTAAAAGATCACATGGAGTTCACATCTCCTCTTTAGTATCACAGAGTCTAACTGGAGCTGGTAGATCTGTAGATGCCAATATATTGTGGTGACAGTTGGAGTTAGTTACAGTTGTGAATATATTGATAAAGCTGTCTGTATACACACAGAGTTTAGACAGTACTTAGACCTCTTCAGTTTAGGAACATTTTATTTTGATTATATTTTATTTATTAAAAGTAATAAAATACCATTAGTTAAAATGTTGCCATACACACAATACTCCATAATGACAATACCATGGAAGAATCTCCATGAAAAATAAACACTCTGGTGCTTCTCCAAAATACTGAATAAAGGGTGAAAATGAGACATTTCTGTTTAATATTATTTAATACATTTGCAAATTTTTGCAAAAAAAAAAAAAGGTTTCACATTTTCTTCACAGCATATTATGGGTAGAAAGAACTCTACAATACAAGAACGTGTGTTCATGCTTACTGATGCAGCTGTATACAGTTAAATTATTACATAAACAGCTTGTGTATTGATCTATTTTGCCACTTGGTGACGCCATCAGACCTGCCGATCTTCCTTAGAGTACAGTGGAGAGAAAAGAGTCAAATCGAACTCAATATCATGGGCACTGAGTTCAGAGGTTATAAACAAGGCAGTGGTGGCTCAGTAGACTGGGCTCTGGGCCCTTGCCCACATATCTTCCAGAGGAACTGAATCATTCCTGACCACAATGTTCTAACAAGCCGGATAACGTGACGCATCTTTCACCAGGTGCCAAGGAGAGGGATTATATTTACATGATAGAAGAAAGAATGTTCATATGATTATGATATCAAATAATAAAAATCCCACTTTCTCAGAGGAACTGCAGCTAGTCATCGTTCTCAGGTACATCGCTGTGCTTGTGTCGCTGCAAACCTCTGTTTGTACTAAAACTCTGGCCACACTGTAAGCAGGAAAACGGTTTCTCTCCAGTGTGAATGCGTTGGTGTTGCTGGAGATTTCCGCTCTGTGTAAAACTCTTCCCGCAGTCTGAGCACTGATACGGTTTCTCTCCCGTGTGAATTCTCTGGTGTTTTATGAGATTACCGCTCTCGATGAAGCTCTTCTCACAGTGAGAACACTGATACGGCTTTTCTCCTGTATGAATGCGTTGGTGATTTAGGAGATGACTCTGGCAAGTAAAACTCTTCCCACACTCTAAGCAGTGATACGGTTTATCTCCTGTGTGAATACGCTGGTGTTTATGGAAAGAACTCCATTGTGTAAAACTCTTCCCACACTGTGAGCAGTAATAAGGCTTTTCACCACTGTGAACGCGTTGGTGTAAACGGAGACTGTCCTCCCGATTAAAGCTCTTTCCACACTCTCGGCAGTGATACGGTTTATCTCCTGTGTGAATGAGCTGGTGTTTATGGAGAGTACTACGTTGTGTGAAACTTTTCCCACACTGTGAGCAGCGATACGGCTTTTCTCCTGTGTGAATTCTCTGGTGCTTTATGAGATGGCTCTGGCTAGTAAAATTCTTCCCGCACTGCGAGCAGTTGTACGGTTTCTCACCTGTGTGTATCCGTTGGTGTTGTTTGAGATATCTCTTTTTACGAAAACTCTTCCCACATGCTGAACAGTGGTGAATTTCTTTTTTCACTGGTTTGCGAGAGGTGTGCATGTGGGATATATTAGTTGAGCTTTCGTGAGAACTGGAGATCTCTGTGGGTTCCACATCCTCACGTTTAATTTCAGTTGATTTCATCTCAGATGGATCTCCTGATATTCTTGTGGAGGCAATCTTAGTGTGCATATGCAGGACAGCAGGACAACACTTGCAACAGGACAAAACTCATGCCTGGATCGGGGGGAAAAATCAAAGATGTCACAAAATCCACCACACTGCTTAAATGTATAAGCTAAATGTAAGAGCCCCATAACTGTTTTCCTGTCTGGAACCTCACTTGTACACTTGGGAACTGACATGACATCTCGAAGTTTTGTTACAGCAAATGTTACTCCTGATATTCATTCGCAATGTGGCTTGGGGATTTCATTCTATGGCCAAATGTTCGTCTAATTAAATAAAAGGTTCATTTCTGCGTAACCCAAAAACTCCAAAATATATGTATAGACAGCTACAGCTTCGGATCACAAACTTTATTATTATACAAACTAAATTATTATTATAATTTACATTATTATTTATAATAATATAGTCTATTTACATCAAAATAAGAATATCGTCGCTGTCGGGCGGAAACCTCGTATGTCCAAATTTGGTCAATTTCATATTTTTTCACATATCGATGCTATTGGTCAGTCCCCACGTGGGTCTGTTATTTTTACAAGTTATTAACCAATCTAAAGTCTTGAAAATAGCTTGAGCGCAAATCTCATAACTCCATTGGACACTTCAACTGTCCACCTCTTCCTCACTCCGCGGGAGAGCTTCGCGGCATATTTCTCCTCAAGAAGAGTCGCAATGAATCAACACGTCTTCTGAGTTAAATGTCTTCAAAACACTGGGCTCAAAGAAAAAAAAATCTTGACCCCCGCTAGTTCTGGTGCTCATCCGAGGACAGGAATTTAGCGCAAGACAATCCACTGCAACGCGGACTGAACCCTGTGCACTGCAGATAAGGTACGGCGTTTTTTTAATTTCCTGAAAAATAACGGTTTTGGAGATACGAGGATTCCGCCTGACAGCGACGATATGTAAACATTAGGAGTCTCATAGTGTGTGTGGTATTGCCTGGACCTGCTGGAGAAACAGCTTGTGGTAGTACTTTTGCCTCGGCCACACCTACATGGACCTACTGGTCCAATTCAAAGCCTGTGTGCCATCCGATCTACTGGCTGCTCAGGACACCACTCTGACGATCACATCCCTTTACTATTTCTGATATTTATTCATCCATCCATCAGCATACATCTCTACCCTAACTGAATATATAAATAATAATTATATAAATAAAGGAATATTTGAATAATTAATGAATCAATTAAACTGGATTAATTAAGACTATAGAAAAGTTATCTAGGAATAATATCACCCTCAGTATGTAATAGCAATGATTTTCTATTACAAAATTGAAATGAAATGAAATACAATGCTTTATTCACCTTCAAAAGGATTCATTTTCCAAATTCCCTGATTACAGAGTAACTCTGGATGGTCTTTCTATTACATCATGTGCAGCATTTGAAGCTCACATATAATAAAATCACAAGGGTAGCCTTATTTTATCTCAGAAATATTGCTAATATAAGAAATATGATGTTATTACATGATGCAGAAACACTAGTTCATGCATTTGTTACCTCTAGGTTGGATTATTGTAATGCTTTACTGTCTGGATGTTCCAGTAGGAGCATAAACAAGCTCCAGTTAGTCCAGAACTCAGCAGCTAGAGTCCTAACTAGAACCAGAAGATATGAACATATCAGCCCTATCTTATCCTCATTGATTATAAATACTATTTCTGACTTATAAAGCATTGAATAGTCTCGTGAACCTTTAATAGTTTATGACCACACCTTCTGAGATCAAAACGTGAAGGGTCTTTGTTTGTACTGCAAATACAGAAGTCTACAGTATAGAATTTATATATATTTTTACAGACAGTCGATAAAACATTCACTATATTGTAGGCCATTAAGGTGCACATAGGCTAGACATATAGACGGGACTCTAAAAGCAAAATTTTTGTTGAGCTTAGACTACAGAGTGTGTAAACACACTATTATCTCTCTATGTACACTACAGAGTGTGTAAACACACTATTATCTCTCTATGTGCACTACAGAGTGTGTAAACACACTATTATCTCTCTATGTGCACTACAGAGTGTGTAAACACACTATTATCTGTCTATGTGCACTACAACGTGTATAAACACACTTATCTATGTGCACTACAGAGTGTGTAAACACACTATTATCTCTCTATGTGCACTACAGAGTGTGCAAACACACTATTATCTCTCTATGTGCACTACAGAGTGGGTAAACACACTATTATCTCTCTATGTGCACTACAGAGTGTGTAAACACACTATTATCTCTTTATGTGCACTACAGAGTGTGTAAACACACTATTATCTCTCTATGTGCACTACAGAGTGTGTAAACACACTATTATCTCTCTATGTGCACTACAGAGTGTATAAACACACTATTATCTGTCTACATGCACTACAGAGTGTGTAAACACACTATTATCTCTCTATGTGCACTACAAAGTGTATAAACTCACTATTATCTCTCTATGTGCACTACAGAGTGTGTAAACACACTATTATCTCTCTATGTGCACTACAGAGTGTATAAACACACTATTATCTGTCTACGTGCACTACAGAGTGTATAAACACACTATTATCTGTCTACATGCACTACAGAGTGTGTAAACACACTTATCTGTCTACATGCACTACAGAGTGTGTAAACACACTATTATCTCTCTATGTGCACTACAGTGTATAAACACACTTATCTGTCTACATGCACTACAGAGTGTGTAAACACACTATTATCTCTCTATGTGCACTACAGAGTGTATAAACACACTATTATCTGTCTACGTGCACTACAGAGTGTATAAACACACTATTATCTGTCTACATGCACTACAGAGTGTGTAAACACACTTATCTGTCTACATGCACTACAGAGTGTGTAAACACACTATTATCTCTCTATGTGCACTACAGTGTATAAACACACTTATCTGTCTACATGCACTACAGAGTGTGTAAACACACTATTATCTCTCTATGTGCACTACAGAGTGTGTAAACACACTATTATCTCTCTATGTGCACTACAGAGTGTGTAAACACACTATTATCTCTCTATGTGCACTACAGAGTGTGTAAACACACTATTATCTCTCTATGTGCACTACAAAGTGTATAAACTCACTATTATCTCTCTATGTGCACTACAGAGTGTGTAAACACACTATTATCTCTCTATGTGCACTACAAAGTGTATAAACTCACTATTATCTCTCTATGTGCACTAGAGTGTGTAAACACACTATTATCTCCCCTCTAGTACACTAACACAGGAAGTAGAAAGTCATTGTTAGCCGAGTTGAACTTACCTTGATCTTTCCAGCAGAACACAGTTAAGCACCTGAAATACACCACAACGGATCAGATGGAACTGTGGAGGTAAAACCCTGTCAGAAATATTTTACTGAAATATTTAATATTTTTAAATATTTCACCGAGAACACAATCAGAAAATGCTGCACGTCTTCTTCTATCTCTACGAAAGTGTGACGGTCACAGTGCCACCTACTGGAGCAGTGGACACTCGGGAACCGGTTCATAAATGAAAATAATATAAAATACACATCTGTAATATTTCTAAAGCATATAATAAAGTGCTGAACCAGACTCATGTTTTGTTAATCTATCCCTAGATAACCAGCAGGTATCAGTCCACTGGCTTATACTTGTCTGTGCTATGTTTTACATTATTAATAAGGATTTATTGTGAAACCACCTAATTAGGATGAAAAGTGTACAGAAAAATATCTTACATTAATACACAGACCACTTCTCTTTCTTTTTATTAATCACCAGAGATGTTAGAAGTGAATTTACAAGGACAGGACAGAAGGCAATCTTCAGCTGAAAACTCTGCATGACTTTCACAATGCTGTTGATGAACATCACATGCATAATATTAGCTTTCTTACTTCCTGTAACCAAACCATCTTAGCCTATTTAGATTTCCATGATTGGTGGTGGTGGTTTTCACCATTGAAATCTGTAAATATTACACTGGAACGTACTGCCAAGCTTTTGACAGCAATGAATATACTGTTTGTACTGTAGCTCAATATTCATCATGACAAAGGTCTGAACCACCATTCTGACCCATCTTACCCAGTTATAAAGGGAAGTATTACTGTAAAAAGACTGACGGAGGAGTGTCAATTCTTCATTGTATTTTAGATTATATTCCAAGTCACAGAGAACACATTTTCCTCCACTCTGACATTTGATGTGAACACTGTATTTGTATGATTTTATAGATTTTCTAATGAGAACTGCTGCATGTTCTCAGCTGTGTGAATCTGTTTGTGTTTGTTGAAAGTTTGTGTGTAGTGAACGTCTTACCGCAAAGTGAACACCGGTACAGTTTCTGTCCTGTGTGATTGTGCTGATGTTGCTGGAGATTACAGAGATAAGCAAAGCTATAACCATAAAGTGAGCAGCAATATGGGTTCAAGCTTATGTGAAGAAACTGGTGATTTTTAGGTAACTCTTTTGACTGAAGTTGTTTCCACACTCCAACTGTATACAGCTTTTCTCCTGAGTGAATTCGCTGGTGTTTCAGGAGATTTCTGTGGTTTTAAAAACTCTTCCCACGCTGGGAGCCGGAGTAAGGCTTCTCTCCAGTGTGAACCCGCTGGTGTACATGGACTGTCTCCTTTGTTAAATTTTTCCCCACACATCAAGCAGTGATATGGCTTTTCTCCTGTGTGAATGCGTTGGTGATGTTTGAGAGTAATCTTTGCCTAAAGATCTTCCCACACATTGTGCGCATTAGTGATAAACTTCTTGTACTCTTGTACTTTTTGTTCTGTAAAGCTGGTTTGAGAAGATGTCAATTGTAAAAAGTGCTATACAAATAAACTTGAATTGACTTGAATACTTTATTTATCGATGTAGGAAATTCACAAATTCTAGCAGTGTCTACAAATAAGGCATAAAATAAATTCTAAAAATTCTTTAAAAAAATTTAAATTATTAATTATAAACCTAATACAAAATATTGGAATTTAAAGAATTGTCCCAGAAGTACCAACCTATAAAATTATGGTTAGGATCTATATAGTAACAACCAGCCAGATAAGTAGCTGCACACACTGTAATGTTTCATTAGGGCTGAGATCCAAATGAGTCCTGATTGTATATAAAGGTCACTACAGAGTGTGAAATCATCACTATTATCTCTCCTGTGTAGTGCACTAACATATTTTAATTCTCTATCATTGAATACATTAACTCTGGTTCACTAAGTCACAGACATATGAAATGTTCAGATTTTCAATATTTATTTTAATATATTTTTTTAAATATAATAAGCACACAGCAAACAGCAGAGAAAGTGCTAGTTCAAGTATTTCTTAATACGCAGATCTTTAATTGTCGTTTGAATATATCCAGTGACCCAGCTGTCTGGACCTCTAGGGAAAGTTCATCCCACCACCTCGGTGCCAGAACAGAAAAGAGTCTTTTTTACTTACATCTTACCCTGAGAGATGGTGGGACCAGTGGAGCAGTGCTGTAGATCTGAGGGTGTGAGGTGCACTGTGAGGAGTGATGAGGTGCACTGTGAGGAGTCAGTGGAGGAGCGCAGCAGTGAGGTGGTGTGGAGAACTGAGGCAGGTTGAAAACAAGTCATGCAGCAGTAGTCTGAAATATACCACAATGGATCAGATGGAACTGTGGAGGTAAATATTCAGAAATATTTGAATGTAAATATGATTAGTAGAGTCGGAGAGCTCAGATCATCAATCAGAAAAACTGCAGCACGTCTTCTTCTGTTCTTCAGCCCAGGAGAGGGTTGCTACTGCCTTGGATTCTAGCGATGGCTGTGTCACAGAGATATATATATATATATATATATATATATATATATACACATGTGTGTGTGTGTGTGTGTGTGTATGTATATTTACAGTGAGGTCCATATATATTTGGACACAGGCTCTTTTCTTTAGGTGTTTACCAAAACATATTCAAGTTATAGTTGTATAAGTATAGTTCGCTGAAAGTGCAGTCTCTCAGCTTTAATTTGAGGGTATTTAAATCCGAATTGCAGGAAGGGTTTAGGAATTACAGCTTTTGAGAGTAATTTTATTTTGATTATATTTTATTTATTAAAAGTAATAAATTACCATTAGTTAAAATGTTGCCATACACACAATACTCCATAATGACAATACCATGTTTCTCCATGAAAACTAATGTTACGTCCCAAGTGTAGCTCGCATGTCTAGGGGTTTTAGTACCTAACACATTAAAAAAAAGAGGAAAGAGCATAACCTGGACCCTGCCACAGCACCACACCAACAACGTTCCGTATCAAATTTAAAGGTTTATTTAAGCATCTGGATATAACGGGAAGTAAATGAGGAAAGTTCAACGGAGGAAGGGAACAAAATCTCAGGAGGAGGCAACGCCAAAATAAACAAACAAAAGTTCACTGCCTGGGGAGTGGAAATCTTCATAACCTAGAACACAAAAGTAAAAGAAACTAGATTTGTAAAGTTCGTCGCGACAAACTTTGATGTTGGCTTTGACGAGGCAAGTATTCGCAAAGGTTGGTGCTTTTGGGAGGCAAGTGGACAGAAAGATAGGGTGTCAAAACATTTGGAGGCAAGTGGAGACAAACATGTGACGTCATCCAAATACTCCTGAGGAAGTTCCCCTCATTGTGTTTTGATATGTCAAATGTTCATGTTGTGCTAATTTTTGATTTTCACGTGACATCATCAGAATACCTGTGAGTAAGTTCCAAAAGTGTTTCGATATGTCACATGTCAATGTTGTAAAAAGTTTGATTTTACATATATTGGGGGCGGGGCTGCGGCAAAACCAGAAGGCCAGTCGGGACACCAATTTAAAAGTTTGTTCAGAGTATCACCCTAAAGGAGCTGGCCGAGTTTGGTGTAGATAGTTCGAAAGCTTGCCGAGTTGTAAACCTCCAAAGTTTATAATGGGAGTCTATGGGAAAAAAGGCCAATTTGAGACCCATTACCGGAAGTACCGGTACTCGGATCGCTTAGAAAAGTAATAGCAACAAACTTCAGACCAGCGTCTACAACATATCTGAAATTTGGTGCATGTGGCTCGAAAGCCCTAGGCCGCATCAAATTTTATAAATTTTTGTCTAAGCTGAAATAGGAAAACAGAATGTTGGCTTCTACAAAGCAACATAATAACAGATACCTGAACTCACTCCCTAACTAACACAAAACAGGAGAAAACAAGGATTCACAAAATAAAATGGCACCCACCTCCCTACCGTTCCCGAAATTACATGAGATAACAGAAGAAGAACAATCAGCACCAAAGTCACTGATCACTATAACATTGGCTAGCAAGCCAACATGGAATTCAATACGCTGTGCCGGGCAGGACACGGATCATCCCACTTTCTCAGAGGAACTGCAGCTAGTCATCGTTCTCAGGTACATCGCTGTGCTTGTGTCGCTGCAAACCTCTGTTTGTACTAAAACTCTGGCCACACTGTAAGCAGGAAAACGGCTTCTATCCAGTGTGAATGCGTTGGTGTTGCTGTAGATTTCCTCTCTGTGTAAAACTCTTCCCGCAGTCTGAGCACTGATACGGTTTCTCTCCCGTGTGAATTCTCTGGTGTTTTATGAGATTACCGCTCTCGATGAAGCTCTTCTCACAGTGAGAACACTGATACGGCTTTTCTCCTGTATGAATGCGTTGGTGATTTAGGAGATGACTCTGGCAAGTAAAACTCTTCCCACACTGTGAGCAGTAATATGGCTTCACTCCACTGTGAATGCGTTGGTGTAACTGAAGACTGTCCTCTCGATTAAAACTCTTCCCACACTCTAAGCAGTTATACGGTTTATCTCCTGTGTGAATACGCTGGTGTTTATGGAAAGAACTCCATTGTGTAAAACTCTTCCCACACTGTGAGCAGTAATAAGGCTTTTCACCACTGTGAACGCGTTGGTGTAAACGGAGACTGTCCTCCCGATTAAAGCTCTTTCCACACTCTAGGCAGTGATACGGTTTATCTCCTGTGTGAATGAGCTGGTGTTTATGGAGAGTACTACGTTGTGTGAAACTTTTCCCACACTGTGAGCAGCGATACGGCTTTTCTCCTGTGTGAATTCTCTGGTGCTTTATGAGATGGCTCTGGCTAGTAAAATTCTTCCCGCACTCCGAGCAGTTGTACGGTTTCTCACCTGTGTGTATCCGTTGGTGTTGTTTGAGATAACTCTTTTTACGAAAACTCTTCCCACATGCTGAACAGTGGTGAATTTCTTTTTTCACTGGTTTGCGAGAGGTGTGCATGTGGGATATATTAGTTGAGCTTTCGTGAGAACTGGAGATCTCTGTGGGTTCCACATCCTCACGTTTAATTTCAGCCGATTTCATCTCAGATGGATCTCCTGATATTCTTGTGGAGGCAATCTTAGTGTGCATATGCAGGACAGCAGGAGAACACTTGCAACAGGACAAAACTCATGCCTGGATCGGGGGGAAAAATCAAAGATGTCACAAAATCCACCACACTGCTTAAATGTATAAGCTAAATGTAAGAGCCCCATAACTGTTTTCCTGTCTGGAACCTCACTTGTACACTTGGGAACTGACATGACATCTCGAAGTTTTGTTACAGCAAATGTTACTCCTGATATTCATTTACAATGTGGCTTGGGGATTTCATTCTATGGCCAAAGGTTCGTCTAATTAAATAAAAGGTTCATTTCTGCGTAACCCACAAACTCCAAAATATATGTACAGACAGCCAGAACCAGTTTAATTGATTCATTTGTTATTCAAATATTCCGTAATTTGTATAATTAATATTTATACAAATTAAGGAATATTTGAATAACAAATGAATCAATTAAACTGGATTAATTAAGACTGTAGAAAGGTTATCTAGGAAGAATATCATCACCCTCAGTATGTGATAGCAATGATTTTTCTATGACGAAAATGAAAATAGTAAACAAAAAATTCAGACTGTTTATTTAAAGCCAGGTAATTTTGTTTCTAACCATATAGATGAAATACAATGCTTTATTTCACCTTTAAAAGAATTTGTTACCTCTAGGTTGGATTATTGTAATGCTTTACTGTCTGGATGTTCCAGTAGGAGCATGAACAAGCTCCAGTTAGTCCAGAACACAGCAGATAGAGTCCTAACTAGAACCAGAAGTGTAAACACACTATTATCTGTCTATGTGCACTACAGAGTGTGTACACACCACTATTACCTCTCTATGTGCACTACAGAGTGTATAAACACATCATTATCTCTCTATGTGCACTACAGAGTGTATAAACACACTATTATCTCTCTATGTACACTACAGAGTGTGTAAACACCACTAGTATCTCTCTATGTGCACTACAGAGTGTGTAAACACACTATTATCTCTCTATGTGCACTACAGAGTGTAAAAACCCTATTGTCTCTCTATTTGCACTACAGAGTGTGTGAACGCACTATTATCTCTCTATGTGCACTACAGTGTGTGCAAAACACACTATTATCTGACTATGTGCACTACAGAGTGTGTAAACACACTATTATCTCACTATGTGCACTACAGAGTGTAAAAACACTTGTCTCTCTATGTGCACTACAGAGTGTGTGAACGCACTATTATCTCTCTATGTGCACTACAGTGTGTAAACACACTTATCTCTCTATGTGCACTACAGAGTGTATAAACACACTATTATCTCTCTATGTGCACTACAGAGTGTAAAAACAATTGTCTCTCTATGTGCACTACAGAGTGTGTGAACGCACTATTATCTCTCTATGTGCACTACAGAGTGTATAAACACACTAGTATCTCTCTATGTACACTACAGAGTGTGTAAACACCACTAGTATCTCTCTGTGTGCACTACAGAGTGTGTAAACACACTTATTTCTCTATGTGCACTACAGAGTGTATAAACACACTAGTATCTCTCTATGTACACTACAGAGTGTGTAAACACCACTAGTATCTCTCTGTGTGCACTACAGAGTGTGTAAACACACTTATTTCTCTATGTGCACTAGAGTGTATAAACACACTAGTATCTCTCTATGTACACTACAGAGTGTGTAAACACCACTAGTATCTCTCTATGTACACTACAGAGTGTGTAAACACCACTAGTATCTCTCTGTGTGCACTACAGAGTGTGTAAACACACTTATTTCTCTATGTGCACTACAGAGTGTATAAACACACTAGTATCTCTCTATGTACACTACAGAGTGTGTAAACACACTATTATCTCTCTATGTGAACATCACCTTTTTTTCCCGGCCATTTTGAGAGCGAACTTGACACAAATTGTTTACTCAAATGATCTTGCTCCTACTGGGAAACTTTGAGGTAATTTTATCCCACTCACATACTTTTACTCAAGTATTGTTTTCTAGTACTTTATACAACACTGTGTGCGCGCGCGTGTGTGTGTATGTGTGTACACGTGTGTGTGTGTGTGTGTGTGTGTGTGTGTGTGTGTGTGTGTGTGTGTGTGTACACGTCACTTCAACATGACGTCTCTCACAGTGACAAAACACCAGACAATAATCACCAACAAGGAGAGAAACTAAACTGGGGGGAAATTCATTTAGGACACTCACCTTTCCAGCAGAACACAGTTAAGCACCTGAAATACACCACAACGGATCAGATGGAACTGTGGAGGTAAAACCCTGTCAGAAATATTTGAATGTAAAGATGATTAGTAGAGTCGGAGAGCTCAGATCATCAATCAGAAAAACTGCAGCACGTCTTCTTCTGTTTCTGTCAATGTGTGGAGGAACGGGACCGAGACGCTCACAGCGACACCTACTGGAGGACAGTTATACTCATGAACCAGTGAGCAAAAAAAAGTCACCTGTTCAGACACATCCAAATGATCAATATTCTAAAAATGTCTCTTTATATATGAGAACATACAAGCTAAACACTATTGTTGAATTTTATTTGAATAATGAAATACCAGCAGCAAGAACATGTTTTTGCCTAATGAAATAACTCCACTAATGATCCTCCGTTATATTTGCTTGTTTGGAAAAGGCTGTAATGATCATTTGTTTCTTATTACAGTGCATGGTTAGAATATTTCTACAGAAAATGGATCAGAATACATAACTATCCTTGTAGGTTCAGCAACCCTAACTAGTCAGAGGTCAGAGCATTTCAGTATACTCGGCATCCAACACATCCAAAGGTAATGTGGATATTGAGTAATCCACAGCAAGCTGCTTCAGCCCCCCGTCTCTCTGCACTGCTATCAGCTCACAGTCTACACACAACACACCTAACTTTTCTTTGCTGCTGTAACAGAGAAATTTCCCCATTGTGGGAGAAATAAAGGTATATCTTATCTAATATTAATATTGGTTTTATGCCAGAACCTCTTAGAACTGTACATCTTCATACCTTCTTGTTAATCCATTCAGCCAGAAGTCTGCTAATTCACTCCTAAACCTCATGTCCATTTCTTCTCATAAACCTGCCACTGATTTGATGTCGCACATTTGTTCTGATTGATCCACCATTCACTACGTCAAAAATACCCAATACCTGGAAAAATATGATTTATTAAAAATGTTTTAGGTTTGCAAGAAAGTACAGGAAAAATAATTGACTGCAATATGGTTTACCAGCTAATTAGCTTAATAGTGTCAAACCTGTGATTAAACATGTCTTTGTTAGGCCCTAATTGAACTAAAAAAACAAATATTAAGTTTATTAGACATTTGGGCAAAATCCCAGACATCCCTGTATTTTTTATTAAATCTATTACAGTGTTCAGACAATTGTTTAGTTTCTTTATTATTATTGGCATGGTAGAGGAACCTTTTTACCTCTCTCTTCTAATATTCACAAATGTCAACATTCATTCATTCATTCATTCATCTTCTACCGCTTATCCGAACTACCTCGGGTCACGGGGAGCCTGTGCCTATCTCAGGCGTCATCGGGCATCAAGGCAGGATACACCCTGGACGGAGTGCCAACCCATCGCAGGGCACACACACACACTCATTCACTCACACAATCACACACTACGGACAATTTTCCAGAGATGCCAATCAACCTACCATGCATGTCTTTGGACTGGGGGAGGAAACCGGAGTACCCGGAGGAAACCCCCGAGGCACGGGGAGAACATGCAAACTCCACACACACAAGGCGGAGGCGGGAATCGAACCCCCAACCCTGGAGGTGTGAGGCGAACGTGCTAACCACTAAGCCACCGTGCCCCCCCAAAATAGTTAACATAATTTTATAAAATTAATATAAAACAATTTGGCCCTTCTGTTTCAACTATTTAATATAGAATATTTATCATGTCTCAGTATAAATATGTTCTATATATCCATTCTTAATATATCCTGCTTTGATATTAATAACAAAATACTAAGATCTGCTTGTTTATTTAAGGAATTTGAATTGTTCTTTTAGACCGTTAACTTTCAGTCTATAGTTTCACAGTGATGAAAAACCTTACTGTCCCTCAAGTAAATAACAATAAATATATGATATTTTCCAGCTGGTTCAGAAATTTAACCCAAAATAAGAATTAAAAATGGACCTAGTTGATTTCGACACTTTCTGATGAGAACTGCAGCATGTCCTCAATCTCGGCTGTAGGAATGTGTTTGTGTCGCTGCAGATTACTGCGTCTAATAAAACCCTTCCCACACTGCGAGCAATGATACGGCTTCTCTCCCGTGTGAATGCGCTTGTGTTCTCGGAGATTACTCTGGTTATTAAAACTCTTCCCACACAGTAAGCACTGATACGGTTTCTCTCCCGTGTGAATGCGTTCATGTTGCTGGAAACTTCGATGTGTAGTAAAACCCTTCCCACACTGAGGACAGTAATAGGGCTTCTGCCCTGTGTGGATGTGCTGGTGTACTCGGAGAGCAGTCTTTTCTCTAAAACTCTTCCCACACTGTGAGCACTGATACGGTTTATCTCCTGTGTGAATGAGCAGGTGCTTTTGGAGAGTGCGCCTTTCTGTAAAACTTTTCCTACAGGTTAAACACTGATACGGTTTCTCTCCAGTGTGAATGCGCTGGTGTTTAATGAGCTTACTCTTCTCAATAAAACTCTTCCCACACTGTGAACATGGATAGGGTTTTTCTCCCTTGTGGATGCGCTGGTGTCGCTGGAGATTACTCAGTCGAGTGAAATTCTTCCCACACTGTGAACAGTGATATGGTTTCTCTCCAGTGTGAATCTGCTGGTGTTTTTTCAGATTACCGCTTTCATAAAAACTCTTCTCACATTCAGAGCATTGATAGATCTTCTCTCCTGTGTGAATGCGCTGGTGTTTTTTTAGATGACTCTTCTGACTGAAACTTGTACCACACTGCATGCACTGATACGGTTTCTCTCCTGTGTGAATCCGATGGTGTTTTATGAGAGTACTCCTCTGACTGAAACTCTTCCCACAATGCGAGCACGTATACGGCTTCTCTCCGGTGTGCATGCGCTGGTGTTCTTTGAGACTACTCATATGAGTGAAACTCTTTCCACACTGTGAGCAGAGGACAGCTTCTTTTGCCATTCGTCTGTGAGAGATGTTCGTTTGGAAAGATGAGCTTTGCTGTCTACTAGGGCTCTCTGTGGGCTCCAGAGTCTCATGTTTAATCTCGCCTGACTTCATCCTGGTGGAATCTCTTGATGTTCTTGCAGAACAATTTATGATGTGTAGGAAAGATGAAAGCAGGAGAAGACAGGACAATTCATATCTAGATCAGAAAGAGGCAAACAACTATTAACTCAAACATGTTTTAGGTTCTATATGGTTAAAAAAAACTGAAAGTTTACCCTTCTCAACTAGATCTTCATTCAAATCTATTGTGGTGGTGTACAGAGGAAAAAATACCAAAAGTGGTGTTCAAATACCAACGGACACACATGACGTGTACGTATGCATACAGCAGTGCATGAGTCTGAATTCAGTACGATGGAAAAATTGTGTGTTGTACAAATGTGTTGTACTGGTCCCCAAAAAACTTAACCTAGTAAACTGAATGACTTGAACAGCGGCTTTAATGTATTCTGTTATAAAGTTATTCTGAGACCCCAAGACATTGTCATCAAATGAAGCCCTTGCAATGTTCTTACCAAGAGCTGGTTGGAGCAGTAGACACCATCATCTACATTTACATTTACAGCATTTGGCAGACGCCCTTATCCAGAGCGACGTACATAAGTGCTTAAATCTATAACATTGAATACATTAATGCTGGATCACTAAGTTACATACTTAAGATACCATGAGTTTAAAACATTTGTTCAGATTTGCTGCACATCTACATGCTCCACTGTGCCTACTCTCACTCGGATAAGCTAGAATGAGAATATGTGAGAATCATGTGTACTGACTTTTCCAGCAGCTTCAATTCCACCCCACCCACCAGCTGAGGATCCAGAAGTGGATGCCTACCTGATATCCTGGATTCCAAACTACCTGACTGGCAGACCACATTTTTTTTCAGGTTAAAATATGTCTCTAAAATGATGGTGGGCAGCAGTGGCGAATCTCAGTGGACTGTGCTCTCTTCTGTCGTGTTCACACTACACTCCTCTAACTTTAACACTGCCATTGAGGGGAATCTGAAAGGGGGACAAAAGGAGATTTACACACATCAGTTCGGTAACTTCATCGTCTGGTGCAGAAGGACATATCTGTAACAATAACTAATCAAGAACCAATATCTGATTGTATATAAAGGTCACTACAGAGTGTGTAATCACACTTATCTCTATATGTGCTCTACAGAGTGTGTAATCACACTATTATCTCTCTATGTGCACTACAGAGTGTGTAAACACACTATTATCTCTCTATGTGCGCTACAGAGTGTATAAACACACTATTATCTCTCTATGTGCACTACAGAGCGTGTAAACACACTATTATCTCTCTATGTACACTACAGAGTGTGTAAAGACACTATTATCTCTCTATGTGCACTACAGAGTGTGTAAACACACTTATCTCTCAATGTGCACTACAGAGTGTGTAAACACACTATTATCTCTCTATGTACACTACAGAGTGTGTAAACATCACTATTATCTCTCCTGTGTAGGTCACTACAGAGTGTGTAAACACTTATCTCTCTATGTGCACTACAGAGTGTGTAAGAGCACTATTATCTCTCTATGTGCACTACAGAGTGTGTAAAGGCACTATTATCTCTCTATGTGCACTACAGAGTGTGTAAACACACTATTATCTCTCCTGTGTAGGTCACTACAGAGTGTGTAAAGACACTATTATTTCTCTATGTGCACTACAGAGTGTGTAAACACATTTATCTCTCTATGTGCACTACAGAGTTTGTAAACACACTATTATCTCTCTATTTGCACTACAGAGTGTGTAAACACACTATTATCTCTCTATGTGCACTACAGAGTGTGTAAACACACTATTATCTTTCTATGTGCACTACAGTGTGTACACACCACTATTATCTCTCTATGTGCACTACAGAGTGTGTAAACACCACTATTATCTCTCTATGTACACTACAGAGTGTGTAAACACACTATTCTCTCTCTATGTGCACTACAGAGTGTATAAATACACTATTATCTCTCTATGTGCACTACAGAGTGTGTAAACACACTATTATCTGTCTATGTGCACTAAAGAATGTGTAAACACACTATTATCTCTCTATGTGCACTACAGAGTGTGTAAACACACTATTATCTGTCTATGTACACTACAGAGTTTGTAAACACACTATTATCTCTCTATTTGCACTACAGAGTGTGTAAACACACTATTATCTCTCTATGTGCACTACAGAGTGTGTAAACACACTATTATCTTTCTATGTGCACTACAGTGTGTACACACCACTATTATCTCTCTATGTGCACTACAGAGTGTGTAAACACCACTATTATCTCTCTATGTACACTACAGAGTGTGTAAACACACTATTCTCTCTCTATGTGCACTACAGAGTGTATAAATACACTATTATCTCTCTATGTGCACTACAGAGTGTGTAAACACACTATTATCTGTCTATGTGCACTAAAGAATGTGTAAACACACTATTATCTCTCTATGTGCACTACAGAGTGTGTAAACACACTATTATCTGTCTATGTGCACTAAAGAATGTGTAAACACACTATTATCTCTCTATGTGCACTACAGAGAGTGTAAACACTATTATCTCTCTATGTGCACTACAGAGTGTGTAAACACACTATTATCTTTCTCTGTGCACTACAGAGTGTGTAAATATCACTATTATCTCTCCTGTGTAGGTCACTACAGAGTGTGTAAACACCCTATTATCTCTCTATGTGCACTACAGAGTGTGTAAACACACTATTATCTCTCTATGTGCACTACAGAGTGTGCAAAACACACTATTATCTCTCTATGTGCACTACAGAGTGTATAAACACACTATTATCTCTGTATGTGCACTACAGAGTGTGTAAACACACTTATCTCTCAATGTGCACTACAGAGTGTGTAAACACACTATTATCTCTCTATGTACACTACAGAGTGTGTAAACATCACTATTATCTCTCCTGTGTAGGTCACTACAGAGTGTGTAAACACCCTATTATCTCTCTATGTGCACTACAGAGTGTGTAAACAAACTATTATCTCTCTATGTGCACTACAGAGTGTGCAAAACACACTATTATCTCTCTATGTGCATTACAGAGTGTGTAAACATCACTATTATCTCTCCTGTGTAGGTCACTACAGATTGTGTAAACACACTATTATCTCTCTATGTGCACTACAGAGTGTGTAAGAGCACTATTATCTCTCTATGTGCACTACAGAGTGTGTAAAGGCACTATTATCTCTCTATGTGCACTACAGAGTGTGTAAACACACTATTATCTCTCCTGTGTAGGTCACTACAGAGTGTGTAAAGACACTATTATTTCTCTATGTGCACTACAGAGTGTGTAAACACATTTATCTCTCTATGTGCACTACAGAGTGTGTAAACACACTATTATCTCTCTATGTACACTACAGAGTGTGTAAACACACTATTATCTCTCTATGTGCACTACAGAGTGTGTAAACACACTATTATCTCTCTATGTGCACTACAGAGTGTGCAAAACACACTATTATCTCTCTATGTGCACTACAGAGTGTGTAAACACACTATTATCTCTCTATGTGCACTACAGGGTGTGTAAACACACTTATCTTTCTATGTGCACTACAGAGTGTGTAAACACAGTATTATCTCTCTATGTGCACTACAGAGTGTATAAACACACTATTATCTCTCTATGTGCACTACAGAGTGTATAAACACACTATTATCTCTCTATGTGCACTACAGAGTGTATAAACACACTATTATCTCTCTATGTGCACTACAGAGTGTGTAAACACACTATTATCTCTCTACGTGCATTACAGAATGTGTAAGCACACTATTATCTCTCTATGTGCACTACAGAGTGTGTAAACACACTTATCTCTCTATGTGCACTACAGAGTGTGTAAAAACACTTATCTATTCTGTGTAGTGCACTACAGAGTGTGTAAACACCACTATTATCTCTCTATGTGCACTACAGAGTGTGTAAACACACTATTATCTCTCTATGTGCACTACAGAGTGTATAAACACACTATTATCTCTCTATGTGCACTACAGAGTGTATAAACACACTATTATCTCTCTATGTGCACTACAGAGTGTATAAACACACTATTATCTCTCTATGTGCACTACAGAGTGTGTAAACATACTATTATCTCTCTATGTGCACTACAGAGTGTGTAAACACACTATTATCTCTCTATGTGCACTAGAGAGTATGTAAACACACTATTATCTCCCCTGTGTAGGTCACTACAGTGTGTAAACACACTATTATTTCTCTATGTGCACTACAGCGTGTGTAAACACACTATTATCTCTCCTGTGTAGGTCACTACAGTGTGTAAACACACTATTATTTCTCTATGTGCACTACAGAGTGTGTAAACACATTATTATCTCTCTATGTGAACTACAGAGTGTATAAACACACTATTATCTCTCTATGTGCACTACAGAGTGTGTAAACACACTATTATCTCTCTATGTGCACTACAGAGTGTATAAACACACTATTATCTCTCTATGTGCACTACAGAGTGTGTAAACACACTATTATCTCTCTATGTGCACTACAGAGTGTGTAAACACACTATTATCTCTCTATGTGCACTACAGAGTGTGTAAACACACTATTATCTCCCCTGTAGTGCACTAACATAGGAAGTAGAAAGTCATTTAGGACTCAGCCACTGTTAGCCGAGTTGAACTTACCTTGATCTTTCCAGCAGAACACAGTTAAGCACCTGAAATACACCACAACGGATCAGATGGAACTGTGGAGGTAAAACCCTGTCAGAAATATTTGAATGTAAAGATGATTAGTAGAGTCGGAGAGCTCAGATCATCAATCAGAAAAACTGCAGCACGTCTTCTTCTGTTTCTGTCAATGTGTGGAGGAACGGGACCGAGACGCTCACAGCGACACCTACTGGAGGACAGTTATACTCATGAATCGGTTAACTATTAGTTTAAACGTCTCTCTTTTTTCATTAGTTAGTGTTAGATAGTTTGCTAAAGTTAGCATACATCCTGACATGTTTTAAAAAGATGAGACGTGTACACGACTAAAAATCAGGCACATAGACATGCGACCTCTGGCAGTAAAATGGGGCCTACTGAAGTGAACAGAAATGATGTCACTCTTGCCTGCCTTCAAAACTTGAGAGCCCTGTAAACATGTTCTCTGTAATAACGTATCATGCTCAACTATCTGGTAATCTGATTAATTAATCTGGTTTATGTGCTGGAATGCAGAGTGTCCACAGGAATGTTTGGTGGAGGAGGGATAATGGTCTGGAGCTGTGCTGAGTTTGGGCTCCTTTGCCTGAAAGTTTAAGCTACAGCATGCAAAGACATCTGATATAAGTATGCTTCAGTCAGTCTGAAATGGTAAAGATGTTCCCATGGAAAATCACCTTTACTAGCCATTAGATGATTCCCATCCATCACCGATACAAGACACATCTCTATACAGACAGAGCTCATAATGACTGTTAAATGGAAACTTCATTATACCTCAGAGAAGTTTCTAAACTAGTCGGTTTGGACTAAAGTATAATAGAATTCCTCAAAAAGTCTTTTATTTCTACAGCCAAGTGGACAAAGGGAATATCTACAAACCAGATTTGTGATGTTTGGTGGTCAGGCAATGGTGAAAAAGGCCATAAAGGGAATCTATAATAGCCGTAGAATCACAATGTAGGCTTATTTCAACTGCTGGTTAATTTTAAGGAGTATTTTATATAAAAATCCACAAATTATTCCACAGATTATTTCTGTTCAGAAATTTGAGGGCAAAATCACACACATTACAAAGATGATGACTGTCCTTTTATTATTCCTTGTAGAAATATTTATTTATTTAGCATGTTAGAGTAATTTACAGTTTTACATAGCTAGCCACATATTAATAAAATAAAATAAAATAAAATTTACAACATACAACATTTGTAGCTCTATAGGATGTCTTACATTACCATAATATACAACTTGAGCATGTGTGAAGAATAAGGTTATAAAAATCTGGTCCATTAATGAATAATCTTGCAAAGCTTTATAAGAGTTCACTGATACTTTCCAAACTGTACAGACTCTACAATGTGGTGCAGAATTTATAATGGAAAAAATATCTTTAAGAATAATACAAGTTCCTACAAGTTTTCATGGGAACTGCATCATGTCATCATTCACAGCAGTGTGAGCTGTGTGTTTGTGTCGCTGGAAATTTCTCTGGTGACAAAACTTCTTGCCACAGTCTGAGCAGTGATATGGCTTCTCTCCTGTGTGAATGCGCTGATGACTTTTGAGAATATCGCTCGAACTAAAACTCTTCTTACACTGCAAACACTGGTACAGTTTCTCTCCAGTGTGACTGCGTTGGTGCTGCTGGAGATGACCCATTTGTGTAAAACTCTTCCCGCACTGTGAGCACTGGTACGGCTTCTCTCCTGTATGAATTCGGTGATGGTTTTTGAGAGTATCGCTTGAACTAAAACTCTTCTTACACTGCGAACACTGGTACGGCTTCTCTCCTGTGTGAATGCGCTGGTGTTGTTTGAGATTACTCAGACTACTAAAACTCCTCCCACACTGTGAACAGTAATAGGGTTTAACGCCTGTATGAGTCTGTTGGTGTAACTGAAGAGTGTACTCTCGATTAAAGCTCTTTCCACACTCTGAGCAGTAGTATGGTTTATCTCCTCTGTGAATGTGCATGTGCTGATGGAGATTAAATCTTTGTGTAAAACTCCTCCCACAGTGTGAGCAGCGATACGGCTTCTCTCCTGTGTGAATTTTCTGGTGTTTTATCAGATTACCTTTATCAACAAAACTCTTTCCACACTGTGAACACTGATGGGGTTTCTCTGCTTTGTGAATGCGCTGGTGTCGTTTCAGATTACTGAGGCAGTTAAAACTATAACCACATAATGAACAGTGACAGACCGTCTCTCCTGTGTGAATTCGTTCATGTTTTATGAGACTGCTGCTGTCAATGAAACGCTTCTCGCACTGAGAACACTGATGTGGTTTTTCTCCTGTGTGAATATGCTGGTGTCGCACGAGATGAACCTTCTGAGTGAAACTCAGGCTACACTGTGAGCACTGGTACGGCTTCTCTCCTGTGTGAACATACTGGTGTTGTTTGAGATTACTCCTTTTAGTGAAACTCTTCTCACAGTATGAGCACTGGTACGGCTTCTCTCCGGTGTGAACGAGCTGGTGTTGTTTGAGATTACACTTTTTAGTGAAACTCTTTCCACACAGTGAGCATCTGTGACTTTCATCCTGCACTCGTCTACAAGTAGAGTTATTAGGTAAAGTAGATGACCTTTGCAAGCTACTGGTGCTTCTTGTAGGTTCCAGATGCTCGTATGAAATCTCAGCTGACTTCATCGTAGTTGGATCTCTTGAAAATATCACAGCTGGAGAAGACAGCACTCATATCTGGATCAAAATAAAATGATGTCTTTTTTTTTAGGAATTCAGTAGTGGCTGAGTTATAAACAAAGAATATCATAATGTAAAGGAATGCTGTTAGAGCAACACATCCAACGTGAAAATGTCATATGGATTAGGTCACTACAGAGTGTGTAAACACCACTATTATCTCTCTATGTGCACTACAGAGTGTATAAACACACTATTATCTCTCTATGTGCAGTGGAGTGTATAAACACACTATTATCTCTCTATGTGCACTAAAGAGTGTGTAAACACAACTACAGTATTAGCTCTCTATGTGCACTACAGAGTGTGTAAACACAACTATTATCTCTCTATGTGCACTACAGAGTGTGTAAACACAACTATTATCTCTCTATGTGCACTACAGAGTGTGTAAACACACTATTATCTCTCTATGTGCACTACAGAGTGTGTAAACACACTATTATCTCCCCTGTAGTGCACTACAGAGTGTGTAAACACAACTATTATCTCTCTATGTGCACTACAGAGTGTGTAAACACAACTATTATCTCTCTATGTGCACTACAGAGTGTGTAAACACAACTATTATCTCTCTATGTGCACTACAGTGTGTAAACACAACTATTATCTCTCTATGTGCACTACAGAGTGTGTAAACACACTATTATCGCTCTATGTGCACTACAGAGTGTGTAAACACAACTATTCTCTCTATGTGCACTACAGAGTGTGTAAACACACTATTATCTCTATGTGCACAACAGTGTGTAAACACACTATTATCTCTCTATGTGCACTACAGAGTGTGTAAACACCACTAGTATCTCTCTATGTGCACTACAGAGTGTGTAAACACACTATTATCTCTCTATGTGCACCACAGTGTGTAAACACACTATTATCTCTCTATGTGCACTACAGAGTGTGTAAACACACTATTATCCCTCTATGTGCACTGCAGTGTGTAAACACACTATTATCTCTCTATGTGCACTACAGAGTGTATAAACACACTATTATCTCTCTATGTGCACTACAGAGTGTGTAAACACACTATTATCTCTCTATGTGCACTACAGAGTGTGTAAACACACTATTATCTCTCTATGTGCACTACAGAGTGTATAAACACACTATTATCTCTCTATGTGCACTACAGAGTGTGTAAACACACTATTATCTCTCTATGTGCACTACAGAGTGTGTAAACACGCTATTATCTCTCGGTGTTCACCACAGTGTGTGTAAACACACTATTATCTCTCTATGTGCACTACAGAGTGTATAAACACACTATTATCTCTCTATGTGCACTACAGAGTGTGTAAACACACTATTATCTCTCTATGTGCACTACAGAGTGTATAAACACACTATTATCTCTCTATGTGCACTACAGAGTGTGTAAACACATTATTATCTCTCTATGTGCACTACAGAGTGTATAAACACACTATTATCTCTCTTTGTGCACTACAGAGTGTGTAAACACACTATTATCTCTCTATCTACACTACAGAACACACTATTATTTCTCTATGTGCACTACAGAGTGTGTAAACACACTATTATCTCTCTATGTGCACTACAGAGTGTGTAAACACACTATTATCTCCCCTGTAGTGCACTAACATAGGAAGTAGAAAGTCATTTAGGACTCAGCCACTGTTAGCCGAGTTGAACTTACCTTGATCTTTCCAGCAGAACACAGTTAAGCACCTGAAATACACCACAACGGATCAGATGGAACTGTGGAGGTAAAACCCTGTCAGAAATATTTGAATGTAAAGATGATTAGTAGAGTCGGAGAGCTCAGATCATCAATCAGAAAAACTGCAGCACGTCTTCTTCTGTTTCTGTCAATGTGTGGAGGAACGGGACCGAGACGCTCACAGCGACACCTACTGGAGGACAGTTATACTCATGAACTTGTTAGCAACTCTCTCTTTCTCTCTCCTAAGAAAACTATGCAGATGATTGGAGCAATACTACTAATTACCCATATACTAACATAAGTAACATATTAGTTATCAATGTGTGGAGAAACGGGGCATAGACGTCTAATGCGCCATCTTTATTTCTTAAGTCTTTCTTCCTCTTTCCCCAGGTTTCTTTTTATTTCTTACTGGAGTTTGCCCTTTGCTCCACCCTACATTTCTACCTGCTGCAGGTCTAAGTGACAGATTAAACTTCCTAATGTTATCCAGCTCTTAAGTGCTTATGTATCTGAGATAATTTAATTTCTATTTACTTACTAATTGGATAAACTAATTCTTTGTTAACTCTTTCCTTTTAGCTCCCCTCAAAACAATCTTCCTCTATTTCTTTAATAATTGCACATAAATAACTTGACTATTTGTTCATTTCTTCACTCCTACCTGGTCAAAAGACTTTTCAGCATTTTCCAAATAAATTTGAGTATTAATTTTTAGTCTATTTTTTAGTTTCCTTACAGGAACCCGTGGGATAAAGTTGAAATAATGTGTTTACAGTTTATCAGTCATATTTTTATTAGTTGATCCATCACACAGACACAATGTATGGAATGTTCCATATATTTATATCGATAATAGTCTATATAATGGTAAAGATATTTTCAGTCTAGTTCACATCACCAAACTGTACAAAAAGACTGGAGAAAATGACACGTGGATTTATTATTTTTTCTTAATTTAACTTTTACAGTACGTTCTGTGGCTGATACAACATGCTTACATTGATAATAATGTTGATCCCCCCCCCTCCCCTCCCCCCCTTTTAAATCACTTTTGTGTTTAAATATAAAAACACATCTATAAATTGCATGAACAGGTAATGTACACTCATGAGCTGAACATGAATAAGATCATGACTTGCAGAAATTCAGTAGTTGCTGTATGTAGACAGGTTTTACACAGATGTTTGGAGGGAAAAGGCATTTGCACCACATGATTATTTTTGAGACCACAGCTGATTAAAACCTGTTGATATAATTGCATGTTTGAATATGAATATGAACACAACACATTTCAAATGTTTTAACAATTGCTAAATATATGCTTGATTTTTATATTTTGAAACTCCGTATCAGTCAATCGACTCTCCTGTAGAATTCATTATATTCAATATCAAGTGGTTGGAAGTCAACATTTGCCTTAAAATAATCTTTCACCTTAAAACTCAGAACAACGGCAATATGTACTCATTGTCAGCTGTGTGTGTTTGTTTGTGCCTCTGAAAATTTCTCTGATCACTGAAACTCTTCCCACACTCTGAGCAGTAATACGGCCTCTCGCCCGTGTGAACACGTTGATGACGCTGAAAGTTTTTATGGTCTCTAAAGCTCTTCCCACACTCGGAGCAGTAGTATGGCTTTTCCCCTGTGTGAATGCGCTGGTGTACCTGGAGGCTACTCTGTCTAGTAAAACTCTTCCCACACTGCGAGCAGTGATATGGCTTCTCTCCTGTGTGAATGCGCTGATGTACTTGGAGAGTATTTCCTCGATTAAAACTCTTCCCGCAGTCTAAGCAGTGATAAGGTTTATCTCCTGTATGAATGCGTAAGTGTTGTTGGAGTGCACTCCTTTCTGTAAAACTTGTCCCGCAGTGTGAGCAGCGATACGGCTTCTCTCCTGTATGAATCCTCTGGTGTTTGAGGAGATTGCCTCTCTCGATAAAACTCTTCCCACACTGTGGACACTGATACGGTTTCTCTCCTGTGTGAATGCGCTGGTGTTTTTTCAGAGTGCTCTTCTGAGTGAAACTCTTTCCACAGTGTGAGCAGAGAAACGGCTTTTCTCCCGTGTGAATCTGCTGGTGTTGTTCCAGATTACTCTTTACAGAGAAACTCTTCCCACACTGTGAGCAGAGATACGGTTTCTCTCCTGTGTGAATCCGGTGGTGTTCTTTCAGATGACTCTTTCGAGTGAAACTCTTCCCACAATGTGAACAGTGGTGAATTTCTCTCTGCACTTGTGTGTTTGAGGAGTTTGTGTATAAAGAACAAGATGATGTTTGTTCACTAGTGGAGCTCTCTGTGTGGTCCAGAGTCTCACACTTAATCTCAGCGACTTTCATCCTAATCGGATCTCTTGATGTTCTTGCAGAGGTGAGTTTTAGATGTGAAAATCAGAAGACAAAAAGAGAACACAGGAAACAGGATTACGGTCATATCTGGGTGAGAAAAAAAAGTGTAACGATCAATTGTTCAATATTAATCCAATAACAAACATTACATTATTATGGAGAGTGTAAACAGTATTTTATAGACTGTGTTATTAATTTAGACTCAACCAATACTATCTCTCTATGTGCACTACAGTGTGTAAACACACTTATCTCTCTATGTGCACTACAGAGTGTGTAAACACACTATTATCTCTCTATGTGCACTACAGAGTGTGTAAACACACTATTATCTTTCTATGTGCACTACAGTGTGTGTACACTATTATCTCTCTATGTGCATTACAGAGTGTGTAAACACACTATTATCTCTCTATGTGTACTACAGAGGGTATAAACACACTATTATCTCTCTATGTGCACTACAGAGAGTGTAAACACACTATTATCTCTCTATGTGCACTACAGAGAGTGTAAACACACTATTATCTTTCTCTGTGCACTACAGTGTGTGTAAACACACTTATCTCTCTATGTGCACTAGTGTGTAAACACACTATTATCTCTCTATGTGCACTAGTGTGTAAACACACTATTATCTCTCTATGTGCACTAGTGTGTAAACACACTATTATCTCTCTATGTGCACTACAGTGTGTGTAAACACACTTATCTCTCTATATGCACTACAGAGTGTGTAAACACACTATTATCTCTCTATGTGCACTACAGAGTGTGTAAACACACTATTATCTCTCTATGTGCACTACAGAGTGTGTAAACACACTATTATCTCTCTATGTGCACTACAGAGTGTGTAAACACCACTATTATCTCTCTATGTGCACTACAGAGTGTGTAAACACACTATTATCTCTCTATGTGCACTACAGAGTGTGTAAACACACTATTATCTCTCTATGTGCACTACAGAGTGTGTAAACACACTATTATCTCCCCTGTAGTGCACTAACATAGGAAGTAGAAAGTCATTTAGGACTCAGCCACTGTTAGCCGAGTTGAACTTACCTTGATCTTTCCAGCAGAACACAGTTAAGCACCTGAAATACACCACAACGGATCAGATGGAACTGTGGAGGTAAAACCCTGTCAGAAATATTTGAATGTAAAGATGATTAGTAGAGTCGGAGAGCTCAGATCATCAATCAGAAAAACTGCAGCACGTCTTCTTCTGTTTCTGTCAATGTGTGGAGGAACGGGACCGAGACGCTCACAGCGACACCTACTGGAGGACAGTTATACTCATGAACCAGCTACACAGTACAGGGTATATCATCATTTATAGTCTTAAGCACCTTGGAATTTCATTTAAATATAAATTTCAGCATTACTGTGTCGGTATAAAATAACAGTTTCTAAGAGTCACACAGGAAACATAAGTAAATCCTTCATAAATAAAATTGTGCTAATCCTTAAATATAATTGTGCATTATTCCATACTGCATTCCTAACAAACAATAATTAAGTTTAACCGTGCATATCTACGTATAAAATATGAAAATAAAGAGAAGAATATTTTACAGAACCATAAATATTTTAGCTAAACTAGCAGCTAGTTAAACATTAGCAGACATGGAGTCTGAACTTCATTTAAACCAAAAGCAAAGTGAGACACTTCCACATTTTGGTGGAACTTCCACGCTTTACGACTCTGATGTCTTCAGTGTGAAACTGACAAATTTGTAAACACACTATTTGTAATCATTCCAGTGAATCCAGGGCTAATGTACAAAACAAACCATTTATAAACTACAATTAGATAAAAAATAATAATAATAACAAACACAATCACATACCATTTACTGATACTTGAAATATCACACACAATTTTGTATACACCAATCTGATTCTGATGACATGAAGTTTGATGAAATGGGCGCAAGTTTAAACCCTTGCATTTGGTCACTGGGTTGATGATCTGACTGTGGAGATCAAGGGGAATTTTGCTAAAGGTCCAGAGGTTTCACTTGTTGTCAAACACCAGAAGTAGAATTTCAGTGTCATGCAGAAATATTCACTCCATTGAAAAATCTGCAGAGTAAAATCACAGTAGTTTGCAAAATAAATTATAAATTAAATAATGTAAAAGTTGTGACTGCAAACACATTAAATATCCTTGTTTTTGTGAAGCTAAATTAGTTCTGCTGAAACCAAATGCCATCAGATGTCACAATCGTGTGAGATGTACAGTACTGTAGGTTCCACAGAAAAGAAGTCCACTAATCAACTAATCAGTAATGAAAACGGTTGCTAACTATTTGTATTTTTTAATTTAGTAATTTTTTATTAGTTATTGCAGCACTAAAACATATTTCTTTTCTAAACAGTCATTCACAGTTCTCATGTATGACTGCCATCCTTCTGGAAAAGAACTTTAAAACTCCATCAGCTGCAGAATAAAACACTATTAATGATAAATGAGTTGAAATATTCAGTCTGTCCCAAAATAAAGATTCAGATGTGTGAATGCACTTTCCAATTTGTCTGGTCACTAAAACTCTTCCCACACAGTGAGCAGTGATGGCTATAAAGAACATTGTACTTGTCAGAAATAGTTCAGTGTAAACACAATGTGACTTTTTGATGTGACTTTTTTGATGTGACGGTACATTAGCGCCACCAGCTGGACTGAAGTGTGAATTGTTTATGCTTATGTGAATTGTTTGTCTTCTGTACGAGTTTATGTACACACTGCCACCTACTGGGTAATAGTGTGAAGAACAGTCAGTGTGTCTATGTACCAAGTAACTTTACTTTAAATCTTTCCAGTACATTCTTTATAATTAAAATACGTGTAAGTTCCCACTCCTTACATTGAGCTCACCAAGACTGTAAACTCTCTTGACTTGTGTGATGAATTTAGATTTGCTGCTTTGCAGTTTCTCTAATGTAATGTCTATAATTCCTGTCATTTGCTCGTCATAGATCTTTTATATATGCAGTCATTAGCCAGTATTTATATAGCTGTGTATAAACGGGCAGCTTTTATCATGTTTTTTTTTTTTTTTGGCCTTATTGTTCTTACTGGATTGCAGAATGAAAGAAATCCATCATGCAAGGTCCAGGATTGATTATGGGTGTATGGGATGTGGTAGCTCACTGGTTAAGGTGTTTGACTACTGATCGGAAGGTCATTTGTTCGAATCCCAGGTCCACCACGTTGCCACAGCAGGACCCCTGAGCAAGGCCCTTAACCCTCAATTGCTCAGGTGTATAATACTGAAATAAAAAATGTACGTCACTCTGGATAAGAGTGTCTGCTAAATGCTGTAAATGTATTCCCAATTTATACGTATTTTTCTGGGGAAGGCTCCTCACCACCTCCACTACGACCCTGACCTGGACAAAGTGTTTCCTGAAGATAAAGATTTCTAAACATCGGAGTAAAAACAGAGACAGAGACACCTATATTTCACAATGAGATGATAAACGTCCAGAGAAAACTCGCCTCTAATCCTTCCTCAAGCAGTACTTTGTGTTTGCCAACATTAGCTGTGTTTTGCTCTATAAACAAAGCTTTCACTGTAGAAGTCAGCAATACAATGTCAAATAAAATTTAATTCATATTTCATCCTTATTTTTTTTTTAAACAGGATCTTTGTTCATTTTGTACCTCTTCGTATTTAGAAGCACTGTGTGTTTGTTGGCCTATAAAAACGGACTGGATTAAAGACAGAAAATATGGAAACTCATTATAAAAACAAACATGAAAATACTCATAAGAGAGTGGGGACCGTTTCAAACTCGGTGCGTGATCTTAACGTGAAGTTGTCAAAATCTTTACAAATTCTATAATGAAATAAGAAAGACACTGGAATAGAATACAATACAAGTTTAAGATTAAATGATCAACATCTACAAGGATAATACAGCATATAAGACCAAACCACATACAAATAGGATGTGACAAGTAAAAAAAACAGTAACAGTGAGGATTAATCACACATTATATTGAATAACATTTGATTACACACCAGAAGTAAGCACAGACCGATCTGTTTCTGATGACATGGTGGAAAAAAAAACAATAGAATTAAATACTTAAATATGAAGTGTTAATCTAAAGAGATATTTATTTCAACCTACCGGGTCGTCACCGAAGCACAAACGGTTTGTCTTTAGGTTCGGTTTATCCGTCTGTGTTGGTGAACGTCATTAATCTAACTAACCGCTACAGAGGTCCTTGACGAACTGTGCTCATCACTTCAAGGCAGGAGTTGACAATTAAACCATTAAAACAGTCAAATGTATAAGTTTACAGAACTATTGATGGTGCAGCTTGTTTACAGCTTTGTAACCTATCAAAAATTGTTCTACAGCCAGACTACATCCAACATCAGTAGTATTGAGAAAAGCAGCATGTTACGTAACAAATATTACTTCTTATTTAGGTTTTAAGCATCAGAAGAAAGTTTACACAACACGGCTGTAGGATCCTTCATTTCCATATTTAATTATTCATGTATGTACATGATTGTAAGATTATTATTATTATTTACTATGTCTACTATGTCCTCTTTAAAAGGACAATCCAGCTGTAGTTTAAGGGGATTTCTATACACCTCATGGCTGACCATCATACGTGATATTGATTAACCGTAGAAGCTGTAACATGCAGATGATGATGTTTTATCTTCCAGGCTTTACAGAAAAAAATCTCAGTGATGAAAACCTTCTGTTCTGTTAATATTAAATACATGTAAGTGTGAAGATCAATACCTGCTTTCGGAAACGTATTCTCCGGAATATACAAAACTCGTCAACAGACTTAGAGTGAAATGTATTCCATATAAAGTTAACACACTAAAATAAATGTTTAAAATAAAATCACATTGACAATCATAATTACACACCATAGACTTAGATGACTCACATCTGCTGTGGAAGGAGGAAACTCCTGAGATACTCCTGGTACAAAGAAAGATGGTTGGGCTGATGTGTGATCAGGTGCAACCAGGTCAGATTTGGTTTTTTCAGTCATTAGCTAAAGTTAAACACTACATGCGGTGCCTTAAACATGTCCACGTGTTACAACCTGGAACTGAAATGGACTTAACTGGGAGTTTATATCCAGGAATCTACACAATATATCTCATAGTATTGAAATAAAAAGGGGAAACAAATCCATATAGTTTGAAAATCTAATCACTAGTTAATCTGTTCCTGGGTTTGTCACAGAATACAATTACCGAACACAAACAATCACTATTAAAACAAATGTGGAACAACCACGATTGAGTAAAGAGGATATCAGTCAAGGCCAATGGTAAAGCCATTAAAAGGTCTAAGGTCTAGATCTACAGCTCAGGGAGAAGCTGTTCCCAGGTAAACCATAGCGCTAACAATACATAAAGGTGGCCTGTGGAGGCATTTTGGAGACACCAAAATCTGGACTTTTTGTCTTTTGGCAAGAAAGTGTCATGTCTGGCAAAAACCCAACACTACTCAGCACCATGAGAACACCATTCCAACTGCATATATTATGGTGGAAGCATTATATCAGTAGAAACAAGGAAATGATTTAGGACTGAGGGCAAGATGGACAACGCCAATACAGGGGAATCTCGGAAAACCAGTGTGCAAGAGTTTTCAGACTGGGCTGGAGGTTAATCTACCATCAGAATGTGCTACATCAGCCCTGTATCTTCGCAGACCTCAAACCAAATGAGAATCTGTAGCAAAAGTTACATTTGATTTGACAGAGCGTGGCCAATTTTATTGAGAAGAATTGGCAAACCCTTATGGGTCGCAGCTTTAATAGCAGCCTATCGAGGTTCTCCCTATTACATACATAGCATGATACCCTGGCATGGGGTCATTTAGTCATGTGTCCAATGGCAAAAATCACAATTCAGTCCTAGGGTGTAACACTCAAGAGGGATCGTTATGCAAGGCACTGCAGAACAGGTTGTAGTCCTCTAGAGCATAGCACCTTTCTCATACTTAAGGTCACTTTGCGAACAATTCAAAATTAAACACAAGCACAAACAATTCATATAGCACCTTTCTCACACACAAGGTCAATTATAAGCTAAACAAAAGCAGAAAAAGCACAAACAAAAGGAAGCTCATAATCATGTCAGCATAGTTTCATGGTTCACAGCCCAACGGCATGTTGTCTTCAATCACAGCTCTCTGACGGTCCTGGGGTACCTGGAGGTGACATTCCACTGTAAAGATCTTCCCACACGATCAGTTCTGATGCATCTTCGCCCATGTGAATGCGCTGGTGGCGCTGAAGATGACATTGCTGTGTAAAACTCTTCCCGCACTGGGGGCAGGGAAACGGCCTCTCGCCTGTGTGAATGCGCTGGTGGACTTGGAGGTGACAGTGCTGTGTAAAACCCTTCCCACAATGCGAGCAGATATACGGCTTCTCTCCTGAGTGAATGCGTCGGTGTTGTCGGAGATTACTCTGGTCACTAAAATTCTTGCCGCACTCCGGGCAGTGATATGGCTTCTCCCCCGTGTGACTGCACTGGTGTACTTGGAGAGCCGTCTCCCGATTAAAGCTCTTCCCACACTCAAGACAGTAAAATGGTTTATCTCCCGTGTGAATGCGCTCATGCTGTTGGAGATTACACCTCTGTGTAAAACTCATTTCGCAATACGAGCACTCGAACGGCTTCGCTCCGGTATGAATCCTCTGGTGTTTTAGGAGACTCCCTCTCTCAGTGAAACTCTTCCCACACTCCAAACACTCGTACGGCTTCTCTCCGGTGTGAATGCGCTGGTGTCTTATGAGACCGTCTTTCTCACTAAACCTCTTCTTACACTGTGAACACTGAAAGGGCCTCTCTCCCGTGTGAGTGCGTTGGTGTCGCTGGAGATTACAGAGGTAATTAAAGTTTTTACCACAGAGCGAGCAGTTATATGGCTTTTCTTGTGTGTGAATCTGCAGGTGTTTAGTGATGTGACCCTTCTGAGTGAAACACTTCCCACACTCGGAGCACTGATAGGGTTTCTCTCCTGTATGGATTCGCAGATGCTTTATAAGACTACTGCGATCGTTAAAACACTTCTCACACTCAGAGCACTGGTACGGCTTCCCTTTAATATGAATGCACTGATGTGTTTGGAGATGACTCTGGTGTGGAAAACTTTTTCCACAACGTGAGCAGATGTGCATTTCATCTTCCGTCTGTTCAGAAGACCGCTCCGGACTACTGGAACTTGCCGCGGGTTCCGCATCCTCGTGTTTAATCTCGTCCGACGTCATCATAGTGAAATCTGTTAATGTTCTTTACTTTTAAGTATAATTAGAGCAGAAGCTGACTTACCAGAGGGCACCATTCACATCTAGATCAGAAAAAAGGCAACATGGTCAATAGGTCACTAGTTGGTTTTTTTTCTTAAATAAATCATCTTAGTAAATCAAAATGTAAAGCTTTGAAATCTAAAACAGATTATAAATAGTTCCTGATCACAAGCGGTCCTCAGGTTATAAAGACTAGTTAAAAACAATGCTGTTCAGAGTAAGACGGGGTAAAAATCACTGCGTGTGTGAACACAGCTTAAGTGTTTTCTGATTTTTTTTTATAGTACATCTTGTAGTTTTTTTTAATGTCTCCCGGTAATTACAAACAAATTGTTCACCCCTTGTGAACAGTAGTGATGCTTTATGACAAAAAGAAAAAAAAACATTTTATTTTAAACAACCAAACTACAGGATTAAAGAAATTAGTAGTAGTTTGAGATTATTATTATTAATAATAACAGTTGACCTTATTATAACTGTATAAACTGCATAATAACTTATGTAATGTATACAGACCGTGTAACAGAATGGCTTTAATAATAATAATAATAATAATAATAATAAAAAATCACTTATTTATTATGTAGAATGATTTGACATGCTTATGATTTTAGGATATATGAGACTTTAACGCTGTGATTATGACCGTACCTTCCTTTTGTTCTCTGTCCTTGACTAAACGCCACAAACAGTGCGATATAAAGTGTACTTTCACAGCTCAATGTAATAAAAACAACAAATAAAATGCGTAAACAAACCGTTTACACTCCGGGCTTTAGACTTTTCTTTGTCTTGCTCTTAGACATATTGAGTTACTGGTCAGATTAAATTACCTCAGCATGTTGCTAAGGCTTAGCTAAAGGACAATGCTAGCAAGCTAAAACTGATTTAGCTAACTAGCTAACCAACCAACTAACTATCTCTTGAAACATATTAACCAAGAGGATTCCAACAAACCTCCCTAGTTTACAGAATCATTAATATCCTAAATAATCGTCTCCACACACCGTGATATGTTACTGAGACCGAATGGCGCCCCATTTGGCAAACAGCCACTTTAGCCGAATAGCTACAAACGCTTAGCTGATCTTCATCTTCATCTTCATCTTTTAAACCACAATATACAGAAGCACATTAAACACACACAACAAAAGGCTCTCTTTTTAACTTAATCAGCTTTTCGGAGATGATAAAAACCGTCTAAAACAGGATAGATGTGTGGATAAAGTCTCACCTGGTAAAAACGGGACACTAAGCCCTAGTGAGGTGTCGCTGTAACGAGTCGACTCTTTCACACGAATCGTTTCGGTGAACTTTGGGATTTGACTCTCAGGGGGAAAGAGCCGAAACACCTTTAATCTGAAACGTCTTGTATAAGCTATTAAAAGTTTAAACGTATTAGATGTAAAACCAGTATTATAACCAGTATCTTTACTGGGAATATACCCTAAAAATATACTGCATTGGATATGATATAAACCATATCAGCTCTCGGATCTGTATAGAATCTTGTTTTTCTTCCGTTATGAGTGTTTATAGGAGTGTTTATAGCTTATAATGTCTTATAATTACAATGCATGAGAGCTAAAGACTTAAACTGGGATGTGCTTCAGTCTGAAAAATCAGATACAAAATAAGGAATAAGAAAAAAGGGTATTGTGTTATTTTTAACAATCATATCAAGATTTAAGTGCATACAGATTTATATTAATTTTTACTGTTGATAAAATAATTTTATGCCAGATGTTGCTTCTGTCACCATCGGGTTTGATCTCATTTGTAATGTGTCGCCTTATGAATCGACACATGTTGCCTTTATGGTCATTAAAACCAGTATGTATTAATAATCACATCTAGTGAATCATATCGGCATCTGAATCGTTTGGGATAGTTTAATGATTTAGAGAGGAAATCTGTTTATATTAAAAGTACTAAATAGCCTATCGTTTAAAGGGCTCTCTTATATATTTTATAATTATTTAGACGATATATAGACTTACGTAAAGACGGGGGGAAACGGTAACGTGTCATTTGAGACCGAAAGAGTCGACTCTTATAGATGAGCTGATCCGATGCTTCTACGAACACCCAATCCGCACCCCCACCGTATTTACACTGCGCATGCGCACCACTGCTGCGCAGGCGCACATGTTTTATTAGGCTTTTGTTTACTAAACATTTTTAAATTGAACTCTTTAGATACTCTAAATCGATTAAAAACGGTTCCCATTTAAAACATGACTGTCAAACGTGGTAATGATGTAAAAAATGCTAATAAAAATAGCTATAGTAAACGAATTATGGAATATGAATTATTTTGGGTTAATTCTCCTGGATATTACCACAGATTTAATGTGTACAGATGAATTGATAGGTATTGTTTATGTACGCAACACTTTTGTTTTTGCTCCATTTTTCATGAGTTGAACACAAAGATCTAAGACTTTTTCTATGTACACAAAAGGCCTATTTCTCTCAAATATTGTTCAAAAATCTGTGTAAATCTGTGTTAGTGAGCACTTCTCCTTTGCTGAGAAAATCCATCCACCTCACAGGTGTCATATCATGATGCTGATTAGACAGCATGATTATTGCACAGGTGTGCTTTAGGCTGGTTACAATAAAAGGCCACATGTGCAGTTTTTATCACACAGCACAATGCCACAGATGTCGCAACCTTTGACTGAGTTGGCATGCTGACTGAAGGAATGTCCACCAGAGCTCTTGGCCGTGAATTGAATGTTCATTTCTCTTCCAAATGTGTTTCAGAGAATCTGGCAGTGCATCCAACCGGCCTCACAAGTGCACCAGCCCAGGACCTCCACATCCATCATCTTCCCCTCCAAGATCATCTGAGACCAGCCACTCCTCATCCTCATCGGGGTCTTGACCTGACTGCAGTTTGTCGTCGTTACCGACATGAGTAAGCAAATGCTCACATTTGATGCCGTTTGGCACTTTGGAGAGGTGTTCTCTTTACGGATGAATCCCGATTTTTTAGGTTAAGGGCAGATGGCAGACAGCGTGTATGACATCATGTGGGTGAGCGGTTTGCTGATGTCAACGCTGTGGATCGAGTGGCCCATGGTGGCGGTGGGGTTATGGTGTGGGCAGGCATATGGAGAACTTTACCTGGTCACTCAACACCAGCTCCAAAGAAAGCCCAGCAGCATCTCTAGTTCCAGCAAAGGAAACCTTCCTGATCATGTTCTACAGAGGGACAATTGAGAGCATCCTAAGCAGCTGGATCACTGTCTGGTTTGGGAACTGCTCAGTCTTAGATCACAAGACCCTGCAGCGGATGGTTCATTGGAGTCTTTTTTCCTTGTATCATGAACATTTACACCACATCCTGCATCCAGAAAGCCAACAGCAATTTGGATGACCTCACACACCCCACAAACACTCTTCACAGCACACACCCCTTTCACACACTCTTCAGCCTCTTTCATCTTGGAAAAGGTACTATAGAATTTGGGCCCTCACAACCTTTCCTCAAGGCTTCTCAACACCCAAAACTGAAGTATTACTGAACAAACGAACGAACACACAAACACACAAACATACACACACTTGCACATTCACTCAATCATGGTTTTGCACGTTTATTCGAATGCTATATTGCACATTCATTAAAATAGTTAGCACTCCACATTTCAATACCTCATCCAATTGCTGCTTTAACAGAAGTGTGTATATATGTTCGCATTAACCCTCTATATAAAATCCTCATTTGCACAATGTTTACAACCCTATACTTTTCTGCAATGTTCTGTACAATGTACAGAATGCACACAGGTCTGTACTGATCTTGTTTTTGTCCTATAGTTTTTTTTGTTTTGTCTTTGTCTCACACAGTTTGCACTAGGTTGCACATGTTGCACTTTATATGGTTAGGAAAACCTTAGCTCTATGTTATTTTATGTAGCACCATGTTGTCAGAGAAGCGGGAAGACCCAAATGTGAGGATAGCTAAAACACGATTTATTAAACGTAACATAACACAAACAAAGGACGGGAAACACTGTGGAAAAGGAAAACCGAAACTCAAAAACCAAGACAGACCACGATGACAATACTATGGTAAAACAAAGATGAGGATTCCAGATAAATAGGGAAGACAATTAGACACATGATGAACATGTGTGCTGAGGTGGAAGGATATAGACAAAGGCTGGGCAGACACGTGAACACAAAACGTAAACAAAAAGCACATGGCAAAATGTCCGGGCTAGATCCTGACAGTTGTTCATGTATGTATTTAAAATTAAGTGTCTTTTGGACATCTGTATTTTCTATCCATCCAAATTTGTCCACACTTTAAATCCAGCAGACTCCAAAAGTCTGAGAGCAGTTAACATTAGTGATTATATTATCAATATCAATAGTATGCAATTATTTGAGTGAAAAATAGAATCTGAGAAATATTACATGAATTTAAGAATTTCTTCTAGGTATTTGGTTTGTCCTGTTTTGTCAATGGTGCTGGAAGTAAATATGGTGTATGTCAATCATGTTTGTGTGATTTGGTAAAAAGAACTAAATCCATGTCAGGGCAAGAGGACTTGTTTGAAAGATATGAGTTGAAACTTCTTTCCAGCTCATAGGGGTCAGACTCAATGCTGTAAAACAGAAAATTGGAAATAATTATCAAAAGCAAAGATATCACAGTGTATACATCATAATACACACTCACAGTATAAGGTATAACAATTCTAAGCCCCTTCCCTTATTGTGTATACCCTCGAAAATAATGTGTGAAGATAAGGATTCTGAGGGCCAAAAAAAACATCAAACTTGAAATTACAGGCCAAAATGCTGATGAAGACTAGCACACTGAGTCTACATTGATGAATACAAAAAGTCAAACACAGAATATAGTCAACGGTGTCTGGGCCAGTAAATGTGTCTTTACTGACACAAATCTAAAAATTGCTGTGCTTGAAACAAAGTGTCACAATAACCTTTTTATATGTTTATATGTGTGGAATAGCTCTAGGTTTGTATTTGTGTCTAAAAATACAGTAAAACAGTAACTCACGATAGTATCTTCAATTTATAATTTTTATCTTTCAGAAGATCTAACAGCATCTTCACTCCTCGGTCTTCAGGTTTATTGCGGTTCAGATTTAACTCACGCAGGTTTGACTCTGGGTTTGACCTCACGGCTGAAGCCAGAGCAACAAAGCCAACGTCTGAAATGCCACAATGCTCCAGCCTGCAGGGAAAAGGGAAAACATGTACAGACTGCAGTGAAGTCACGACCAGATTCCATGTAACCCTGCAGTACCTCAATACAATATAAAATGCATGTGACTGTACACTTCCTCAAAGTCCCTGAAACACATGTAGACCCTGAGAAGAATCTTCTCTTATTTTAAAGGTTTGATGGAATCTTCTCTTCATCAGTGTGCCATGAAAGACTTCTAACCACTACAGTAAGTTCAAAGATTTCAAACTGAACGAGAGCTTAGCATAGCTTTTACAATGAGCTCTCTCTCTCTCTCTCTCTCTCTCTCTCTCTCTCTCTCTCTCTCTCTCTCTCTCTCTCTCTCTCTGTGTATATATACAGAGAGAGAGAGAGAGAGAGAGAGAGAGAGAGAGTATGAATGATAATAATCTCACCACAGTATCTCTAGTTTACATTCTTTATTTTGCAGTCCAGCGGAGAGCAGAGTCACTCCTGCATCATACAGTTGATTTTCACTGAGGTCCAGTTGTCTGAGTCTGGAGGTGTTTGAGCTAAGAACTCTGGCAAGAACTCTGCAGCTTTCCTCTGAGAGATTGCAATTGTGTAGCCTGTGAGAAAAAAATATGATACTCTCAAAATATCTTACTCACAAAAACATGATAATATTGTTAAGGTGACAGTTACATTGTTTTTACAATCAGGTGGTCAGATCATTAACAAATGGGGGAAAATAATTTTTACAGTTTTGGTGGGTTCCAGACAAGTAAGGTACTGTAGCATCACTGTTCACAGTTCTTTGTCCTCTAGGTTGCTGCACTTCAACAAAAAATCTGTATGTGAACAATACTCATGGAATCTACGATGAATCTTTTACCTTTCAGTAAGGGTTATATTAACATGCTTCTGAAAGGTGAAACATGGTGACATAGGACACATAGATAATAGTTAAATCCATCCTGAAAGCCACAGTATTATTTTTCTTGTAAGAATACATTTACAGAATTGGGCAGACTCCGTTATCCAGTGCAACTTGCTTTAACCCTTATTTTGGGTTAAGGGTCTTGCTGGAAACTTACAATCAGTAGTCAGAACTATGACGGTCACTGACTTTTACCACTGGTTTTCATCTCTGACTGCCTCTGATAAAGTGAAACATTTTCTAGATTGACAAATTACAAATACAACAACTTCTAAACAGACCATTCAAAATCTGGCAAATGCTTAAGAGACAAGGTACAAGCTGAATGGCAAAACAATAAGTAGTTTATGCCATCAAATGTAGGTCTGAGATCTGTGTGTGTTGCCCAGTCAAATTAAGATATTGTTTTTGTATAGAAATGAAAATCTAACATTGTGATAGAGAGTGAGGAACAACTCTCTTTGCTTTTATGACAAGGCCAGATTTTTTTGTCTTACCATCCACTGCATGACCACTGCCTACTTGTACCTGGTAACCTTTTGGAAATAATTAGCTTATTCTATGGCAACAATGCATATGCACACCAGGCTAGTCTAAGAGGCAAAGGACACACAGTCTGCAAACTGAATTGTACGGCAATATTAGGTGTGCAACCACAAAGAACCTGAATTCTAGCATAACCAAATACATCCTACCTTTGAATGCAAAGACCAGGCTGTGTGTTAAGGGGAAATAGCCCATGCCAAGGATTCAGTGGAACCAAGGGGTTGAACAAATTAGTGTAATATCAAAGCAATTTAACAAAACTGGAAGGATGCATTAGAAAGGTTTGATGTAAAATCAGTGCCAAATCAAATATATGCTGATCAGTGATCTGCTATGGTGACCCCTAACTTTTGACTGCAAATTTTAGAACTGTGTTTTACCTTTAAGAACATTTACAGCATTTAACAGACACCCTTATCCAGAGCGACTTACATTTTATACAACTGAGCAATTGAGGGTTAAGGGCCTTGCTCAGGGGCCCAGCAGGGGCACGTAGCAGTGGCAGCTTGGGGGACGTAGGAATCAAACTCACAACCTTTCAATTGGTAGCCCAACACCTTAACCACTAGGCTACAACATCCCAACATGCAAATTAGACATCTTACATGTAAGGAAGCACTCAAACATGTTTTTATTAGACCACCCACTTGGTCAGACTCTGTGGGCTTTTAATCTGTGAGATTATTTATGAAAACATTAATTTAATAACCACGACTAATTTATTCATAAATGTAAATACTCACAGAGTTTTTCTGGATTCTTTGACCACTGGTAACAGACGTAAAAGACATTCCTCTGATTTGTCATAAGTCCTCAAATCAAACTCATCATGCTCGGATGTTGAACTCAGCAACACAAACACCAATGCTGACCACTCTATAGAACTGAAGTTTTTTCCAATTAGACAACTGTAATTTCCAGATTGCAGGGTATTTTGGACCTCCTGCACTATATCTTCATCATTCAGTTCTCTCAGACAGTGGAACAGATTAATAGATTTTTCTACAGATGGATTCTCCTGGATCTTCTCCTTGATATACCTGACAGTAAGATCTTTGCTGTGAGAGCTGCATGTTGTCTGGGGCAGTAGGCTTTGTAAGAGAGTCTGATTGGACTCCAGTGAGAGACCCAAAAGGAAGCGGAGGAAAAGGTCTAGGTGTCCAGTCTTACTCTCTACGGCCTTGTCCACTGCACTTTTGAGGAAACTAGACATGTTTGAGTTTTTGAAAAGATCAGATAGATAAGTGGTTTGTTGTTTTGTTGGATTTCTGCTGATGAACGAGAGAATTGCATATAAAGCAGCCAGATATTCCTGAACACTGAGATGAATAAAGCTGAACACCTTCCCTAGGTGGAGCTCAATCTCCTGTCTGAAGATCTGAGCACATACTCCTGAATACTCTGTTGCTTCTTTGATGTTAATGCCACACTCTCTCAGGTCTTCCTCATAGAAAATCAGGTTTCCTTTCTCCAGCTGGTGGAAAGCCAGTTTTCCCAGTGCCATGATGGTCTCTCTGGTCTGCTGAGGATCAGGGTCACATTTTTCATGGTAACTTTGGTCCTTGTGTTTGATCTGAAAGATCAGGAAGTGTGTGAACATTTGAGTCAGAGTCTTGGGGATCTCTCCACCCTCTGCTTCACCCAACATTCTCTCTAGAACAGTGGTTGAGATCCAGCAGAAGACTGGGATGTGGCACATGATGTAGAGGCTTCTTGAAGACTTCAGGTGTGTGATGATTTTATTGGCCAGGCTCTGATCACTGATCCTCTTCCTGAAGTACTCCTCTTTCTGAGGATCACTGAAGCCTCGTACCTCTGTTACCTGGTCTATACACTCAGGAGGGATCTGATTGGCTGCTCCTGGTCTTGTGGTTATCCAGAGGAGAGCAGAGGGAAGCAGATTCCCCTTGATGAGGTTCGTCAGCAGCACATCCACTGAGGCTGACTCTGTCACATCACACAATATCTCATTCTTCTGGAAATTTAGAGGAAGTCGACACTCATCCAGACCATCAAAGATCAACACCACTTTGTAGGAGTCACAGTCTATTGATTCTAGTTTTCTTATTTCTGGGAAAAAGTGATGAAGAAGTTTCATCAGACTGAGAGTTTTCAACTTCATCAGATTCAGCTCTCTAAAGGGAAGTGGAAACATGAAGGTGACGTCCTGATTTACTTCTCCTTCAGCCCAGTCCAGAATGAACTTCTGCACAGAGACTGTTTTTCCAATTCCAGCAACTCCTTTAGTCAGCACAGTTCTAATGGACTTGTCTCTGATTTCTCTGAAGAGATCATGGCATTTTATGTGTTTCTCCTGTGTTGCTGGTCTCCTGGATGCTGTTTGAATCTGTCTCACCTCATGATCATTACTGACATCTCCACTCCAACTTTCAGTTATGTAGATCTCTGTGTATATCTCATTCAGAAGTGCTGGGGTTCCATGTTGTGTGGTTTCACAAATTACTTTATATTTGTCTCTCATTTTGGATTTATTCCTTTCTTGATATATAAAGAGTAGTTCTAATAAAAAGAAGAAAATGATGGTAGATATGTTACAATATGAACAAAGCTCACAACGTTACTAAATGCATGTTTTATATTCAGCAATGTGAACAAGGCAGTTTTAAGAATTGTTTGATGACGTTTTGACTTTTTATATTAGTTATATTAGCTATAAAACAGGCATTTGACAGCATTCTATAGTCCAAAGTGAAATGAATGGCCCTAATAAATACTTCTACTTTGCATTCACTCTGGTACATAGGGATCTTGCAGAGTATAATAATCCAAAATGCATTATAAATTCAATGTACTAAAGCCTTTAATACAGTCTCATTCACAACCCTATATAGAACAAACAAAAAGAAAAATTCCTTCTTCTTCCTGCAGAATCAGATCATCTCACTCTCACTCATCTTCTACCGCTTATCCGAACTACCTCGGGTCACGGGGAGCCTGTGCCTATCTCAGGCGTCATCGGGCATCAAGGCAGGATACACCCTGGACGGAGTGCCAACCCATCACAGGGCACACACACACACTCATTCACTCACACACACACACACACTACGGACAATTTTCCAGAGATGCCAATCAACCTACCATGCATGTCTTTGGACCGGGGGAGGAAACTGGAGCACCCGGAGGAAACCCCCGAGGCACGGGGAGAACATGCAAACTCCACATACACAAGGCGGAGGCGGGAATCGAACCCCCAACCCTGGAGGTGTGAGGCGAACGTGCTAACCACTAAGCCACCGTGCCCCCAGAATCAGATCATATGCCAGGGTTAATTGTAATTTCCATATGATAAATCACAGAGATGCTCATGCCTTTATGATATACATATGATTGTCACATTTTATAGCTAAAGACACAGTTAACACTTACTGTTATGTCTTTATACTGATGTCAGTACTATATTACCCATCAGCTGAGCATCACATGACTGTAATATCTATTGCGTACTGGTATTAAATATCTGTCTTTGGTAGCACCGTCTTATGGATGTTGTTTTTTTTTAATGTTCTTGTGTTTCCATGCATGCCAAGTTCATGGTTTTCTAGTTAATGTTCTTAGTACTTGTTTTTTATGCCCAGCTGTGCATTGGTCAGAAATAAAATCGGTCCTCCTGCATGGCAGACAAGAAGCCTAGCACTGAACCACCGATGCCTAAAGTATGTGATCCTGCCAGCATCCTTCATGGCCATTACAAGTACTTTCGACCAGAGACAAACCCTAGTCCATGCCGCTGGGTAAGACCTGAGTATCATTGGAGGAATGACAGCAATGGCTCTGCAATATGGGCCTTATTTTCACCTGCTTTAACTTTATGATGACATACCATCTTCAGACAAAAAAAACAGTAAAGCTATCGCCCTCTCTTATCGGAGCCCCTCCCTGGAAACTCAACGTTCATGGTCACACATCGCTGTGGATTTTATCACCAACCTCCCCAATTCACATGACTACACTGCCATCATGATTGCAGTAAAGTGTTACACCCATAAAAGCCATCCCATCTACCATGGAAACAGCCAATGCACTCCTCATCCTGTATTTTGTACCTAAGGACATCATTTCTGAACAAGGGAGGCAGTTCACCTCAGGAGTTCAGCATGCATTTTGTGGGTGTTTGGGAATAAATGTGTCTGAATTTGGCCTACCACCCTCATTCCAATGGCCAGGTTGAACGTGTTAACCAGGAGTTGTGGTGGGACCTGCAAACGTACTGCAGTAGAGAACAAAACAATGCCCAAAATTGGATGCATGCAGTGGATAAATGATTCATTCTGTTTCTTTGCCTGTTTCTTGACCAAGTATTTCTTGGATTTCTTGTATAATACCGGATTTGTTTGCATTGCAGACTGCCTTTTCTGTGTGTCTGGATTACTAACCATTTCTTCAACTTTGAATCTTGCTCACATTCTTTATTTGTATAATCCAATATTATACTAAAGTATAACATTTTACTAGTATAATGTTATACTAAAATTTTAATTTCTGGAAACCTCCCATAGGTTATGAATAATAAAACATTAAACTGTTATAGAGATGGTAACAGTAACTCTGCTTTATCACCTGGTCACTTCAACATCCCACAACACAGATATTACACTACGTTCTTACCTTTCTGCAGTGATTTAGCAAGATCTTCCTCATTCATCTGCTTCAGGACATGTGTTGTGAACTTCACTACCATCTCTCTGACAACGTAATCATCCTCACCTTCATTCTCCGGGCATGCTGGATGACCTGAACTCAGTCTTTTTAGCTCATTCTTTAGTATGGTAATCATTTTTTCTTCCACCTCCTGCTCAGGGATGAGCAGTAATGAAGACATCACAAAAATAAACATCACAATGCTACATTAATAGGTGATGCTACATATGGGACAAGAGCCAGAACAACAAAATTTCACACTGATAAAACACTAACCCTAATTCTAACCCTATGAACATTTTTTAAACATTTAGACAAGAAAATGCAAACTCTTATCTTTCTCTTGTTAATTTCCTCATGTTATTGTTAATAATAGTTGGTGAACAATCTCGTACAATCCCACATGGGCTCACAACCACAATAAACCTACATGCAGACAAACAGACGTGTACTTTAGTGACCCCCTAAGTAACAATAATTTCATGACCTGAAGAAAAACGTACAAGCGCTAACATGGTCCAGTCATAAATGACAAAGAAGTAAATAAACAAACCTTGTATATCTGTTCTAGTTGACTTTTGTTGGAGCTCTTTTTTGACCTGTGATAAAAATCAAAACATAAAGTTTAATTTGGACATAAATCATACATAAAATATTTATTGTTGTGTAGATTCAACCAACTAAATGTGTAATTTACAGTACTCGTAAGGATCTGAAACTGATGCGGTATTATACATGGCATTAGTGCTGGGTGACTGCAGTCTGGGGTGGTTTGGTGTCCTTTCCTTAGGCTCTGTGCCTGATGATGTCCTGTAAAGCTGGGAGTTTGAATGTCCAGGTGAGAGAACAGGTAAAAAAACACTGAGAAGCAGTGCAGTCACAATGTAGATGTGACTGGTTCCATTGCTTATGTCACTTATGGCACCTGCAGGTAAATTTCCTGTCCCACTTGATTACATTTCAGTCTTCATCAGCTGATTATGTAGTACTGTTATGTGTTTTTTTTTCCCCCCAGAAGGTTCTAGGTTTAACTGTGTTTAAATTCTGCAATTAATTCAGCCCTTTAACTCCATCTGCTGTGAGCTGGTCTGCTCGTCTGAGTTAAAATTCATCACAACTTAACTAATATTGAAAAAAATTATAAAAACTCAGAAATTTTGTGACTTTTACAGAAACTCCTCATCTTAAGCATCCTGAAAAGTCAGCGATAAAGCAGTAAATCTAACAGCATTTAAAACATAACTGAGTCCTTTATGTGTGTGAGATTGAGGTCTGGTTTGTCTCAGTGTATGTTACATTGTTTACATGCTTAGGATCAATGCTGATATGATCATGTCACTGATTTAAACTCAGGTCTGATTCACTCTGCTGAACAAATCTGATTTTATTTTTAACTTTAAACTTTAAAATTGATATCTATACTTATGTAAAGCTGCTTTGAGACAATGTGAATTATTGTGCTAATTGTGTGTAGTGTTTTGAAAACATGGGCCCTGTTTTGAAAATCGTGCTTAAGCAATCCAAAAAAACTGTAATTGGAAAAGTTTATTATACCTCAAATAATCAAACACAACTAAAAAAAATGTCAGGTTGAAAATATAAGACTACAACAAAAAATAAACATTCAAAAAAAAAAAAATGTAAACAAATAAAAAAAGTTTTACTGCTTGAGAGTTTTAAACACAGAGGGAACTGTGGCTGGGTTCTGCTTCTGCCAACAGACCAATGATAACGATGCAATGCATAAAGAAACACCACAAAAATGGAACTGTGAACTGGGTGAAACTGGCTCACATCAGGTTTTTAGAACAGTAAAGTCTGAATTGTATTTCCTGGTGTGTGCAGAATCACAATTTAATCATAAATTATACATTTCATATAAGAAAAGCTCTTTCCTCTGTTTAGCTCCTTAAAGCTACAGTCACTACATCCTTCATTTCAGCAGATCAGACTCCAGCTCATGCTCCACTGACTGGTCACGGTCTATTAATCTCCTCTAAAGTCTTCTAATGAAATTCTAATGATTCAAAAACCTGTTTAAACGTACTGTAGGAGTCACACTTAACTTTAGAATTGAAACATCTTCCTGCAGACTTTTTTTTCCTCTTTTAACTCTTTCTTTGCTTCCCTTCATTCCCCACTATAATGTCTTCCTACAAAAACAACCTGAAGTTTCTTTAACTAAAAGAAAGTTTAAAAACAGAAACCCCTGAGTAATGAACCCCTGACTTTCAGTTGAATCTGCAGTTGAATGTGTTAGAAATGATTATAACTTAATTTTATTGTAAATATTCAGATTTTTGGTACTGTGTGGACCAGGTGATGGACCAGCGAAGGAATGAAATTCATGGATCTTGTGTGAAATCAGTGACGAAAGACTGACCGTTTGTTCTGTTTCTCTCTGACTGTGTGAAGAGCTTTGACTTCAGATATAAACACACACACAAAAAAAAAAAAAATTATTCAGTTTTTTGCAGACTGTCACTGGAATAACTTGAGGATCAAGTGGTGTTGGGATACACGTGAAAAATCAGCCCTGCTCAAGCTCTATAACACGTTTTTTTTTTTTTCTACTGTTTTCCAAATGATTTTGTTAACATTGCTGTTCAGTCTATCTGAAACTTCTGAAGTCTAACTTCAGTCACTACGTCTATGAGAGCGAGTTAAATCCAGGTTAAAACCTTAATTCAGCTTCTGTACCTCAACCAAAGAGCTTTTTTATCTCTGGGGATCCAGAACACTTGTTAACTGCTAGAACACATGTAATGAAATGAAGATAATGTAGAAAAAATACTCTTATTACAGCTAATTGTGAGAAACAATGCAAAATAAAAATAATAAAGTATTTCACTCATCTCACCTGGTGTCTGGTTCGGTGTCCTGCTGCTCATCAGAACTCATTTTGGAGAATAATGTGCACTTAAAATTAGAGCTGAAATCTGTGTCTCGTCACTTAGAGGAAATCTGTGTGTGTTGTGATCATAAAGGAAACAGTGAACTGATCTGCTCTTAAACTGCAGACATAGAAACTCACTGGGTTTGGTTTCTTTTTTAATACCAGTTTAGTCACATACACACACACACACACACACACACACACATACACACACA
>NC_083463.1:1055460-1077960 GCF_030014155.1 Tachysurus vachellii
GATAGAGATGTGTGGCAGAACATCTCAGTCTACTGCAACCTCCAGCAGGGAAAGTAGCAGAAAAGTAATAAAATAGTTTGTATTGTCACATTAGCACTGGGACAACAGTAACAACTGTAACCGCATTGTCTCTTAATTAAAACTATTGCACAACCACACATTTAAATGTAAAGTGAAATTATAAACAGATAATGATGCAGATATCAAACAGTTTAGCAGATAAAATGTTAATGAATAAACTTTTTGAATAAAAGTAGGATGTTTGTGTACTAACAGCTCATTTATAGGGATGTGTATGTCTATGAATGTATGAATTTATTTATTATTTATGTAACATTTCTTATAACATTTTAATACTGATACTGATTAGGGTTGCAAAATTCCAGGTATTTTCAAGACTGGAAACTTTCCATGGGAATTGACAGGAATATATGGGAATTAACGTGAATATATGGGAATTAACGGGAATATATGGGAATAAACTAGGAGTTGCCTATAACAAGGAACTTAAATGTAGTTAAAAAAAATCTTGCAGCATAATTTTGTTTAAAACAATAAGATTTAAATTAAGTTGAATTTGTACCCTGCATTCCTCACTTTCAGGGTAAAGGGCAAAGGGTGGCGGATGCTTTAATTTTACAGCAATCAAAGGGAAGTATGTTTATTACAAGCATAATAATGTTTATTATGCTTTTGTGTTACTCAAAGAAAGAACCAATTAAAGTTCTACTTACAATTAAATTTAAAATTTGTATTACCTTACATGCCTGTCTGCTTATGACCAAACAAAATGTTTATTTATGTTTGTATATGATATAGTTTATATACATTTCCCTATATTTTCAAATAATTCCTGTAAATTCCCATAAATTCCTGTAAAGTTTCTAATTTGGAATATTATCAAAATTCCCCAGATTGAGTTCCCGCGGAAAGTTTCCGGAAATTTACCAGAAACTTTCCGCCCCTTTGCAACCCTAATACCAATACAGATACAATATAAGAACCTTCCAGCAGCTCATCCAACAGGGTGTTCAAATTCTGCTTGGATCGAATGTCTTGGACTTCTGAATGAGCTGAGAAGCTTTGAGTGACAGGAGCTGAGTTAGACTGTGCACCATAAATGGGTTACAATTTTATTTCCATTAAAAATAAATTACAGCTTAATGTTTTAGACATATCCATTCTGATGTCTAAGGTTCTCAGCGTAAACTCCTCCGGTCTTAAGCACATGGACCTGAGGGACAATAAAGTAAAGGATTCTGGAGTGAAGCTAATCTGTGCAGGACTGAATTAGTGCAGAAGACTTTGCTTCTTTCTACCATGAGAAGATTGAGGAAATCTGCAGGACCTTCACTTCTGCCCTGACTGCACTTACATCTCACAGTCTGGATTCTGAAACCTGAACAATGTTTTAAACTCATGGTATCTTAAGTCTGTAACCTAGTGAACCAGAGTTAATGATAGAGACTTAAGCACTTCTGTACGTGGCTCTGGATAACAGCGTCTGCCAAATGCTCTAAATGTAAATGTAGTGAATTGCAGGCTGACTGTAAGTCAGTTGTAAGTATTTCTAAGTGTGTGTGGAATATGTAGATGCAAGTATACTGCTGGATGGTTAGTCGAATGCCATCCAGACAGATTATTCAGCAGCTTATAGAAATCTGGCAAATGTTTCTGTAAAGCTTTATGTGGACTGATTCTAATAGTTATATGATAATCTGGTCATTTTGTCCCGTTGAATGTTTTACAGAGTTCTGCCTTAAGGGGAGGATCAAGTCTTAGTGTACAAACACAGTCACATTCAATATGTGGGTTTCAGGAGAACAATGTGGATGTGACATCATTTCCTGCCTACAACAAACACCAGAATATCTCAGTTTTGGGTGAATGTTGATAAATGTTTAGAACCTTTACATCATTAGTTAGTAGATATTCAAGTCAAGTGAGTACGATCATATAAGTTTAGAATTGATTACAAACTGCTGCTACTTATGTACAAGGCTCTTAATGGTTTAGCTCCCATGTATCTAACTAGTCTTCTAACACGTTACAATCCTTCACGCTCTCTGAGATCACAAAACTCAGGACTTCTGGTAGTTCCCAGAATATCTAAGTCTACTAAAGGTGGTAGAGCGTTTTCTTATTTAGCTCCCAAACTCTGGAATAGTCTTCCTGATAGTGTTCGGGGCTCAGACACACTTTCTCAGTTTAAATGTAGATTAAAAACTCATCTCTTTAGTCAGACGTACACATAATACATCCCATAATATTGTGCACTATTACATTAGACTTGCACATTTTATGAACAGCAGATATGTTAATTCCTCTACACTGCTTCTCTCTTTCTCCCCATCCCGAGACACCCAGACATTGTACCAGCTCCGATCGTCTTCCGTGCCATGAAGATTTTGGACCTCCACTGAGATGAGGGCGACTCTGTGAGGATCCTGAGACATCTACAGATCTACCAGCTCCAGTTAGACTCTGTGATACTAAAGAGGAGATGTGAACTCCATGTGATCTTTTACATCAATACAACATTTATCAGACTGTATATTTATAATCACACCCCCAGTGTCACCCATATGAGGATGAGGTTCCCCTTTGAGTCTGGTTCCTCTCAAGGTTCCTTCCTTTACCATCTAAGGGAGTTTTTCCTCCCCACAGTCACCTGAGTCACCTCAGACTTGTTCATTGGGGATAAATACAAACACATTGTGAACTAAATCTATCTAATATTAATCCTGTATTTTGAATTCTATTAATCTTTATATAAATCTTTATAACCTTCTGTTCTATGTTTCTGTTCTGTAAAGCTGCTTTGAGACAATGTCAATTGTAAAAAGTGCCATACAAATAAACTTGAATTGAACTGAATATTGTTCATGCATTAATGATAGATTATTAAACAGCTTTGAATCCATTTCTTGTGTTATTGGAGGTTGGAAGAACATCTTTAATTGCATTATGGCTTCCTTCCTTAGAGGAGCTGGTGAACTGTTTTTTGCAGTTGTTGCAAATCGCAATATATTTGTGATTATAAAATGAATTGAATACTTGTGGATGTTCTGCTAACCAACATCAGGGTGCTAACAGTTACTCTGCTCTACATACCTGAATACATGAATATCTGTATTTATTTTACAGTGTTTTTTAGGAGCTGCAGTCAAAGTACAATTAATGCAGACATTCCACAGAAATTGTTTTGCATGACTGCCATAGTTACGACCTTTAACAAAATGTGTTAAAGCAATGGACATGGACACATCAGGTGTTATCTTTATATCAGTGTGTGTGGGCTGAGAGTCATCACGTTCCCATATCAATGAATAGCTGAACTGTCCACAGTGCAGTAATTGAGAGTGGGTGGATGAAAAAGGCTAAAGGGGACCATAAAAAATAATATGCAGCCTGGAGATATGATGGTATTCTGTAGTATGCTAAATAATGACAGGTGTGTTAGAAGGGCGTTGACAGAAGGTGTGTGATTAAATGAACTGTAATATCTTTCAGCTATACATGCACATATACTACATAAAGAAAGGGAATAAATACTACTACTACTTATAATAATATCATGTCATATCATGGATATTTAAATGTACTTTAACTGTGCAGTAAATGTTGCCCTTTTGACAATTGCAGTATATTTCTTATAAAAAAAAAAAGGAAGACAGATAAAGAGTGTATAATTATTCCCTGGTGGATTTTATATGTCATTATCTTTTTTTATACATTGGTGTACAATTTGCACTTAATTGTGTACAATGAAATCGATAACAGTCACCTAAGAGTTGAGATAACTGGGGTAGGTGGTTCTGTGATAAGTTACCTTAGAAGTGGTTAATGTGTCACCATCAAATCACCTCGCCTGGTTGTGCTCTCTGTCTCCTATAAAAGTGAGTGAAGTGTGAGACACTGACCATCTCCTCCTCCACTCCATCGATCTTCATTCCTTCCCATTCTAGGTCCAACATGGAGAAGAACCTAAGGACAACATTAGGTAGCTCCTACAGCAGTCGTTCCTACACCGGTCCTGCGACCAGCACCGTGAGGAAGAGCTACTCTGTGCGCAGCTCCTACGGAAGCACCGGAAGTGCAGTTAGAATGGCTGGAGGGCAGCTCATAAACTCAGGAGTGTATGGTGGGAGTATGGATTATATGTATAGAGCAGGAATGGGACTGGGAGGGGGTCGGGGTTATGTCATATGCCCCCCACTGACTGCTGTTACTATCAACAAAAGCCTACTGACTCCAATAAACCTGGAGATTGACCCTCAAATCCAAGCCATCAAAATTGAGGAAAAAGAACAGATCAAGACCCTGAACAACCGATTTGCCTCCTTTATCGATAAAGTAAGACATTTCCCTTTGTTCTTCTGATTTTAGTCTTTTTATATTCTTTTTCTTGCATTCAAACTTCAGTACATTGGATCTTCCCAACTCTAATTTCGTTGAGATGTTAGATAAAAAGAACGTTAAGAACTCTTGCTTAAGAAAAAAGTCATTTCTCACAAAGTATAAAGAGTTGAATTGTAAACATCCTCCAAATGAAAACGGTGGACTTTAAGTTCTAAGTACATACCAGTCACCAGTCTGACATCCCTGCTGTACATATGAAGACACTACATATACTGAACCTATAAGACACTTAGCTAGTATTAGCATGTTTTATCCTGTCAAGATAAATGAGCTTTTTTTATATTTTAGCTAAAATTTAAAAGCTACAATATGTTAAGGTGGAGCTCCATCACTGCAGAAATCAGGGCTGAACTCTGGTATGATGTCAGTTTTTAAATGTAAACTAGGTTTTCATACTGTATGTAAACTGTAAAATGGATCGTTGGTGACATTCACAGTGGGATCTGTGTAATATCCGCTCTTACTATAGATAAGATATAATGTGTCGTAGTCTGCTTCACTTTGCTGCTTGTTAATCTGTTAGCTTTTATCCTGTTATTGCCTCAAACCCTCTACACTTAGACAACCTTCCTAACAGGTTGATGTTTACTGTCAGTCATAAAGTCCAAACCGTATGTCCTTCACCACATCAGTTATCAGCTTCAAAAAACTGACACACCTTCCCTGATATACCTTTAGCCTACAGGTCCACTCCCATTCTCACAAAACATTCATCCTATAAAACAAAGAGTGGCTGAGTGATAAGAGTCTCAATGTTAATGAGTAAGCTGTTTACAAGGATGGAAATATCAAACTCTCTCTTCAGGAATTAATGTATTAAGATGTTAGCAGCAAATCTATTAAGTCTGTTAAGTCCTGAACAATTGATAGGAGTTGTTTGTCCAGAACATCTCACAGACACTCGATCGAGCTGAAATCTGGAGAATTTCAGTCAATACCTTGAACTCTGTCCTGTTCCTTAAATTATTCCTGAAGAATGCTTGCGGTGTGGCAGGGAACATCGTCCTGCTAAAAAAGTGACACACTGCCATTAAGAACATTGTCATGAAGGGGTATACAGTAGATGTAGATGGTCTGCAATAACGTTTAGATAGGCAGTCAAACAACATCTAAATGAACTCAGAGCGTCACCCAGAGCTCCACACTACCTCTAAAGGCTTGCCTTCTTCCCATAGTGCATCCTGATGCCCTCTGGTTCTAAACGACACACACACTCCACTGTCCACACAATAGAAAACAGATTGCAGCCACTTTCGGCAGTGTACAGGTGTCACTCTGACCGCTCTGCAGAAGCCTAGAAGTCTTTACTATCACCACATATATACCTTACAGCACAGTGGAATTCTTTTCTTCACATATCCCAACTTTGGAAATTGGGGTTGGAGTGCAGAGGCAGCTATGATACAGTGCTCCTGCAGCAGAGAGGGTTAAGGGCATTGCTTAATTGCCCAACAGTGGCAGCTTTGGCTTGAACTCAGACTTGAACCCTGACCTTCTGATCAATAACCCAGAGCCTTAACAACTTGAGCCACCACTGCCCCATAGCAGTGCACCACAACTTGAGCACCACTGCACCACTGATCTTTGCTCCACTGTGATGCTATGTGTTTAGATGCCATTCTTCAACAGCCCACATATCCTTTTTGTGTTACAGTAGCTCTTCTGGATAATCTGGGCTTATCAAAGTCACTCAGATCTTCTTTTTAAAATATACATTTTGAGAACTGACTGTTCACTTGGTGCCTAATGTATCCCACAAGTTAACAGTATAGTAATAAATCACATCAGGTAGTAAATTTACTATCAATATAATCAATAATAATCAATAATTAAATAGTATAAGTACATAAATAAATATCCCAAAATATTCTAGTAATATTATTTTATGGTCTTGATATTTAGATATTATTCAAATGGAACATTCTTTAGCACTCGACTGAAATGGTTAGCAAAGCCACCAAAGAAAGGCTCAGAAATCACAATGATAAACCGTTAAACACTCATTCTGTTTGATGCCCCACTGTAGGTGCGTTTTCTGGAGCAGGAAAACAAACGGTTGGAGACTAAATGGAATGTTCTACAAGAACAGACCATCTCCAGCTCTAGTATCAATGGCATGTTTGAGAACCACATTGCTAAACTGCGCAGACACTTGGATGGCCTGGACAATGAAAAACGACACCTGGATAGTGAACTGAATAACATGAAGATTCTGGTGGAGGACTTCAAGAAAAAGTATGAAAGCATGTTATAAAAAAGTCAATACCACATTCATGAATACTCTTAAAACCTTATAGTGATGTTTAGTTCATCCGTATCTGGCAACCCACACAACAATCTCCCATTCAGAAAAGTTTACAAAACCCAACCATCAAAAAAAACCCTTTAAGTGACTAATATTTTTCCCAAAGTGTGTATGGATGACGTGTGTTTTAAAGGGTCACACAGAGGCTTTTTGGTTAATGTTTTGGGGGACATTAAAAAACCCACATACTCCATTAAAGCTATGGAACCATTTTAGCTCAAATTAACAGCACCTACCTGATAAATGTAACTATTTTAGATCTGAGATCTGTTCCTATTGCATTAGAAGGGAACTCTGGCAGAAATAGTACAGTGTATAGATAAATATTTTACAATAACAGTGTGTGTGTCTTACAGGTATGAAGAGGAGATCAACAAACGGACCGACTCTGAGAACACCTTTGTGCTCTTAAAAAAGGTGAGCTACATCATTTATTTTCAATCAGTGTGAAGAAATGAGAAGAATAGACCCTGACCAGAGAGTGTGGTTCTGTATGGTGTACTTTTCAGGATGCTGATCAGGCTTACATGAATACCGTGGAGCTGGAGACGTCACTGAACAGCCTTAATGATGAGATCCAGTTCCTAACTCTGATCTATGAGCAGGTGCACGCAAACTTCTTCCTCACTCACTCACTCATCTTCTATCGCTTATCCGAACTACCTCGGGTCACGGGGAGCCTGTGCCTATCTCAGGCGTCATCGGGCATCAAGGCAGGATACACCCTGGACGGAGTGCCAACCCATCACAGGGCACACACACACTCTCATTCACTCACACAATCACACACTACGAACAATTTTCCAGAGATGCCAATCAACCTACCATGCATGTTTTTGGACCGGGGGAGGAAACCCGAGGCACGGGGAGAACATGCAAACTCCCCACCACAAGGCGGAGGTGGGACTCGAACCCCCAACCCTGGAGGTGTGAGGCGAACGTGCTAACCACTAAGCCACCGTGACGTGACCCCCCCCCCCCCCCACGTGCAAATTAACATACACTTGTGATCTGCAGCTGCACTACTGTCAGTGCTGCTATTAAAGAACTGTTCAACAGCTTCTGACCAATCACAATCCAGAATTCAACAGAACAGTAGTGTAAAGGTTCTTTAAAAAAACACAACACTTTATACTGTTAAACCTTGAGTCTGTTCACAGGAGCTGAAGGAGCTGAAATCTATGATTGGAGAAACATCAGTGGTTGTGGAGATGGATAACAGAAGGGACCTGGACATGGACGCTATTGTAGCTGAAGTGCGAGCACAATATGAAGAAATCGCCAATCGCAATCGTGCTGAGGCCGAGAGCTGGTACAAGCAGAAGGTGGGAAAGCTCTGATGCCGTCTTGTCCAAACCTCACTGCCAGAGCTGAGACTGTACTTTGGACTTTTAAGTATACTTTGTTTTGTATTTTCACTTGTGATTAACTTTATAACAGTAAAATATGATAAAGAGAAAATGTAGAGTATTGCGTCAATAAATTACAGTTGAATGAACGTCTTAGCTTTAATGAATTAAAGTACTTTTAATTAAAGTTAAACGTTATCACGTATCTTGTACACAATTCCAGTGTCTCAATGTGTATTAAAAAAAAGTATATATCGTATTCATTCATTAAAATTTGTACAAACTATATTTGTGTGTGTTAGTATGAAGATCTGCAAGTTACGGTCACGCAATATGGAGAAAACCTGAGAACAACTAAAGGTGAAATCAGTGAATATAACCGCAAAATCCAGCGGCTGCATTCCGAGCTTGATGCCGTCAAGGGAACGGTAAGGGCCGCCTTTTCCCCGTAGACCTCTGCAGCTGTGAATAATGTCTGTGACACTGCTGTCTGCTTTAAAATATAAAAAAGCATTTGCCATTTTACTTGAAGTTTTAGGTGTTAGAATGTCATTAAGCAATTACATCTAGTACCATAGTCTTTTTCAAGGAAAAGGATGTTACAGCGGGGGACATGGAGGACTGGTTAAAGGCACAGTTGCCTCATACCTCTGGGGTTGGGGCTTGATTCATTTTTAGCAGCATCCAAAACACATATCGTCGCTGTCGGGCGGAAACCTCGTATGTCCAAATTTGGTCAATTTCATATTTTTCCACATATCGATGCTATTGGTCAGTCCCCACGTGGGTCTGTTATTTTTACAAGTTATTAACCAATCTAAAGTCTTGAAAATAGCTTGAGCGCAAATCTCATAACTCCATTGGACACTTCAACTGTCCACCTCTTCCTCACTCCGTGGGAGAGCTTCACGGTATATTTCTCCTCAAGAAGAGTCGCAACGAATCAACACGTCTTCTGAGGTAAATGTCTTCAAAACACTGGGCTCAAAGAAAAAAAAATCTTGACCCCCACTAGTTCTGGTGCTCGTCTGAGGACAGGAATTTAGCGCAAGACAATCCACTGCAACGCGGACTAAACCCTGTGCACTGCAGATAAGGTACGGCGTTTTTTTAATGTCCTGAAATATAACGGTTTTGGAGATACGAGGATTCCGTCTGACAGCGACGATATGTTTAACTGTTGTCAGATATATACTTGTTTATTGTTAGCTAAGTCAAACATACACTGATAGATTTTGTCAAGAACTTCTACAAAACCAGAAAAGGAAGAAGCGTCTTTGTAACAAGAACATGGAGCTGTTGCACAAGCACCAGCTGAAATGTTACTAAGATGATATGAGGTAAGGAAGCCGGGCTTTCAGGGGTTGATTAATATCGGAAACTTCACAGCATCTACACCGGTGTCAGTCATTGCAGGTTGGTATGATTGACCCAGCTACTGTTTTTATACAAGAATATATGTTTTTCTTTCCACATGGTTGCAGCGTACTAATCAGGGGCTTCAGATCAAAGAGGCTGAGGAACGAGGTGAAGTAGCGGTGAAGGAGGCGAGACTCCGTGTACATGAGCTTGAGGAGGCTCTTCAGAGAGCTAAACATGATATGACCCGACAAGTGCGCGAGTACCAGTCACTCATGAACATCAAACTGGCCCTGGATATTGAGATCGCCACCTACAGGAAACTACTGGAGGGAGAGGAAAGCAGGTAGGATGGAGCATGTGGCCTTCACGCCGGGTTCCAAGTGTTCTGTTTAATCAGCACTTTCTCAATATTACTGGAGATCACTTTTGCACAAATGGATATAATCAACATTATTTTTGTAGTACTAATTCCTCAAGCACACAGGATTATTATTCAGAAAACACAGCACTGATCATTTTATTCCCTTCTACTTACATTAGCATATCGTTTTAGCATGCCGCTGGATACACACTGGGGGGTGGAGTTATATGAAAAAGTGACAGTGACGTGTGACCACTCCTCACACGTCACACGACTGGATTCCTCAGACCAGTCCAATGGTGCAATGAATTTCCATTTACTGAATGATTCATAAAAATGGAAGACAAACTAATAATCATCGATTTATCCTGTCACATACTGTATACCTTTACATTAAATGACTATAAAGACATTTCAATAGAAATAAAGCTTGAAAGGACGTTTTCACTAGTTGCAAAGCTCAGGACAGGTGAACTGTACACGCTCACAAGGGACACACTACAAAGTGACATGAGCGATGTTAGTGTGACTGAAGGGTTAATCATTACTTTAAATCTTCAGTCTTGTTGGTTATAAAACAATAAACTATTTTCCCCACAGATTGGTTCGTGGAGTTCAGTCTGTCACCATCTCCAGACAGAACTGTGAGTGCCATTGTGTATTTCTCTCTAATCCTTTCTGTGCTGTTTAAACTTTATATTATTGTAATATTAAAATCACTTTCACATCGTGTCTGTCTGCAGCTTATCAGACTCAACGGCTGTAAAGCGGCATCGTCACGTCCCCCACCACGCCGTACTGTTACGACTGTCATTCACACCATTTAGACCAATAAAGTCCTGGTCTGAAGGCAAGACAGCGGCTCCACAAGGCTGAGAAGAAGAACTCGAGACCCTATGAAATGATTTTATTCAACATAAAGTATTTGCCATGTGTTAAATCCCCACATCGTGCAGCACACCCACGAGTTGTAATGAAGGCGTTCAGTATGGTAAATCCACACATCTCACCTCTGTGTTCAGGTTTAATAATATTTCATCTGAATTTTGGATTGTACATTAAATGTCTTCTTCTTGTTTCCCACTAAACAACCATGAAACATGTGATAATAAATAATAATGATCCAGTGCATCTTCTAACGCATTTGTTTTTTGTTTTTGGAAAGTGTGTAAAATCTGGGTGAGCTGATACGTTTAAGACCTTTGACCTTTACTAAAGCAGCGATACTTTAGAAGACTCAAATGGACTTCTGAATAATTTTAGACATCAGTTAAAGCACATGTTGTGTTGATCTAAATATACTATTCAGGCTGTGATGAAACCATCCACAGAACCATCCACCTGTGGGGTGTGTGTCTATATGACCACTGTGACACATTAATATTAAAGATAAAACAATAACATATGAGGTTTCCAATGCCTCAGATTTGTAGTTAAATGTAGCTATTGTTTAGATATTATAACGAAAGAGTTGGTTCTTTAAATCGGTTCTTTGCGTCGTATCATCGAGATAAACGTCAGATTCAGAATCAGAGTCGATTCACAAATCCGAAGAGACATTTTGATGATTGAACAAATACAAAAAAATCATTTGGATTTCAGGAAATATTATTGAAATTGGTAGATTTCTGAGAGAATTTATAAAAGTAGCTTTTTAGCTTTTGTGAAATCAGGAAATGGCAGAAATATTTATATTCAAGTAATTTAACAAATAACTAGTTGTTTTATTTTTATTGAGGCTAGTTAGCGATGTGTTAATGTGTCTAGCTAAAACTGGCTAAATGGTATTTGTTCAAATATATAAAACGACTCATCTATATATATATAAAATTAATTTTGCAGGTATTTTTATTCAAAAAGTAGCAATAATGATATTTTTACCTCATCTCTTTGTGATAAAAATTGGGATTCGATTCAGAGATCTGAAGAGTCGGTTTGATAAATGAACAACTAGAAATAACGTTCAGAAGTTAAATAAAGTGAGAAATCAAACTGTACATCAATATGGAATTGAACAGAATATAATTCACTTATGTTGCAACTGTAAATCGATTGATTATCATTTTATATGGAATGAGACCAAAGAATTTAGAATGAATCATGAATAAAAAAATAGATTGTTCAAAATATAAGAAATAGGATGAAAACACACACTGAACTGAGAAGCCTTCTGTTCTCATTCACTCATTCATCTTCTACCGCTTATCCGAACTACCTCGGGTCACGGGGAGCCTGTGTCTATCTCAGGCGTCATCGGGCATCAAGGCAGGATACACCCTGGACGGAGTGCACACACATCACAGGGCACACACACACTCTCTCATTCACTCACACAATCACACACTACGGACGATTTCCCAGAGATGCCAATCAACCTACCATGCATATCTTTGGACCGGGGGAGGAAACCGGAGTACCCGGAGGAAACCCCCGAGGCACAGGGAGAACATGCAAACTCCACACACACAAGGTGGAGGCGGGAATCGAACCCCCAACCCTGGAGGTGTGAGAACGTGCTAGCCTTCTGTTCGTGTCACTTTAATCACCTCTCATTTACAAATACATTACACAAAGCTACACAAATCACCACATTAATAATAGATGCACGTGTAGAATGTTATATAAAATATATAAAGTTGGTGTAAGTAAATATAATATTTATATATTCACGTTTTTGTTTCATATATTTAGGAATAACGTGTTTACTTGTGGTAAAGATGATTTTATTCAAATATCCTTATTTCTAGACACAACTCAATTTTTCTCATCTAAACACTTAAATCTGAAAAATGTTGCTATAAAAAGAGGAAATGTGTAAAAACCTGAAATTAGCGATTTTTATTTCTTCAAATCTTAAAATCAGTAATAGATGTCACTATGATTAACTACAAACTACAATTTGTTAGTTACTTTACTTGTTATGGGCTAATTTTGCAGTGTAATATCATTTCTATTGTCTGTGGGATTATTATGGTTGTGTTCTGTGAGTAAATGATTATTTTACAGCACTGCCACAAGAGGGCGCACACACACAACTTTGTTGGTCAAACTGAGTGTTTATAATTTATAATTTATTCGTTCCACTTCACTAAATGAAGCAATAATGGAGCTTTGAGTAGATGTGAACATGATTAAATATCCTCCGCATATTTTTTCCTTCTCCTTTTCTCCACCCAGCTGTGTTTATTGTTTATGGGTGTGTGTTCAGACATGACCTGACAAACCCTTCCATCTTCACCATCTTTAAGGTGTGTGAAGGTGCACAATGTTGCACACCTCATGCATGCAGTGATTCTTATCATATTTATGTGTTTAAAGTCATCGGTTTATACAGAAATGTCTGATTTACACACAGTGACTTCAAATTACACAAAACACACCAATATTTATTGTGCAGTTATTATTATTATTATTATTATTATTATTATTATTATTATTATTATTATTATTATTATTATTATCTACTCTTTTGTGTCTATATGTATAAAACTGTGTGACACACTCAGGGTTTAAAACGTCTTGTGTAACATCTCATGGTGCAAAATCTCATTGTGCAAAATGTAAAGGTTTTTTTTTTGACATTTCAACAGACTTCACACTTGACCATAGTTTGTTTGTGCTACTGTTGACCAGACTCAGTGTTTTACTGTTGTTTTAGTCAGTCACACGTTTGCTGAGATGAACAGGAGTTATAAGCACATGCTGAATGTCCTTACAGGCAAAAAGCTGGAGGGACGGAGCTGGAGCTTCGAGTCACAGCATGTACAGAGACGTGCGAATAAACTGATCATCATGGTGTTGAATTTGAGCTTGGATGAGCCAGATTAATGCTAATAAGCATTTATTATTGTTGTTGAAAAGAACAGACAGAACAGAGAAGGAAAGAACAGACAGAACAGAGAAGGAAAGAACAGACAGGGAATAAAAAAGAATTAAAAAAAAAAAAAGAATGATGTCCAAATTCTTCACATTTCCATACCTGTGATTTTACCGAAGAGTGACACACATTCGCCTGCAGCATTTCACCAGCTCCACCTCAGACCTGCCCCACTCTCTCTATCTCTCTATCTCTCTCTCTCTCTCTCTCTCTCTCTCTCTCTCTCTCTCTCTCTCTCCACAGCTGTCTATCTCACACTGTTTCTCTTCTGCTGGTTTCCCCTTTGCCTTGTCTCTGAACAAGTGTGGACAGGTTTAATCCTCTGTTCAGCAGCACTAACAGAAACTCAGGGGATTAGTCTCTCTGCTTTACAACTTGGCTGAAAAGTGTTCAGAGAAATTTTTCAGACACACACCGAATAAACTGTGAAAAGTTTCCGAAGACCACGACGAGTGAACTGACATTTAGAAAGTAGGGTTTCCTTTTTTTTTCAGATAAATAAAGTAAAGTTTAATGGCGTAAGTGTGTTTTTCCAGAGTGACCTTTAAAAGTTTTATTTCCATAATTTCATAAAGAGAAAGAAAAATCAGGCATAAACATTTCCACATGATCCAACCTCAGCAACACTGAGACTCGCTTCAGCTTCAGATTCATTCAGAATCATGTATTTGTGTTTAATTGCTCTGAACTTACAGAGGATTTAAAATGAATAGATTTGAGTTATTCTGGTTCTGCTCTCACACCCTGACCAACATTAATATACACACATTAATACACACACATTAATATACACACATTAATACACACACATTAATATACACACATTAAAATACACACATTAATATACACACATTAATATACACAACACTACCGATGAAAGAGACCCAGAATTGTGACACACATTTTTACATGTTGATTATTTATTTTACCTGAGAAGTTTGGATAAGCAGTAGAAAATGAATGAATGGACTATTTATTTTAATATATACAAATTACATAGTTAAAAATGTGAAACGCATTTAAATAGTACGTATTCAATTATAAAGCATTTAAAAATGTTAAGCTTTTTTATTATTTATTTTTACTTATAATATTCATTGTTGTAACAAATCCATTAAGTCATCATGCTACAATTTTAGAGTTCATTGCTATTTATTTATTTATTTATTTATTATCCTGTACATGCAGCAACTGCAGTTTTCCAAGTAAAATACAACAATAATAATAATAATAATAATAATAATAATAATAATAATAATAATAATAATAATTCTTATTTTTATTATTTTATTAGAATTAATCTCTACTTTACTTAATAACATTTAATTGGTTTGTTTTCAGCCCTCATTAAAAACAAACGTAGTGCGTTTGTGCCCAAATCTCTTAACGCAGTAATCACAATTTACTACTGTATATCATTCTCACACATAGCTTTATGACAAATATAATTTACTGCAGGTATTACAGTGTGTGTGTGCGTGTGTGCGTGTGTGTGCGTGTGTGTGTGTGCGTGTGTGCGTGTGTGTGCGTGTGTGTGTGTGTGTGTGTGCGTGTGTGCGTGTGTGTGTGTGTGTGTGTGTGCGTGTGTGTGTGTGTGTGTGTGTGTGTGTGTGCGTGTGTGTGCGATTGCATAAGTATACACCCCCTGGCAGTTTTGTTGCAGTTTAATTAGTTACACCTGCACTGAGAACTTTCTTCTTTTCTTTTCTATCCTCTACTTTGTATAAAATTGTAGTACACGTGTAAGAGCAAGTGTGTTTTGCATGAAATATTACAGTCTTGTCCTTTTTTTTCAGTCGCATGTTGCTGCAGAGAATCAGATGAAACTTTTAAGACGTCTTTACGTAACGTTCATTAACGTTTCCACAACATTAAGGGTTTTTTTCTTCTACACCTTCAGCAGCTGCACCTGCTTTCTTAATATAGCTGATGGACTTGAAACTGGAGAACGGCTTTATGTAATGTTTCTAAACACTCCCACGACATTGCTGAAACATTTGGCTGCAGATATTTTTAGAACATTGCAGGAATGTAATTTTGATGAATAACGAGGCAATGTTTTATATCAGACTCTCTTATGTGACTTCTTTTTACTCTCTCTCTCTCTCTCTCTCTCTCTCTCTCTCTCTCTCTGTATCACTCCCTCTCTCTTTCTGCACCTGTGTAACTTTCATCATTTTTTTATATGTATGACTCTCTGCACTGGAATTTTTTACAAAGTGTAGTGAAACCATATGAATGAGAATTGTGCAACTTCTCTGTCTCCGAGGCGTTTGGATGCTTCATTCGGGCGTGTCCTGTTCTCTTAAGTTGTAGCTAACAATGAGAGCAGGTATTTCCACTTGGCACACATCCACATTCTCACACCTTTCAAACCCACCGATGCTGACATGCACAAAAAAAGTAGAAAATAAAATACGAAAATAATCCCTTCTTTGTTTGCTTTGTGTAATTATACCATGTGTTTATTTATATGTAATCTGCACCTGAGTCTGAGTCTGTGCTGGAGTTCGGCAGTGACATAGGAACTCATGCAGGAACTTAAACATTAATCTTTATGGGAAACAAATCATGCCATGTGTAAAGCGTGAAGTCTCTATATTAAAGTACAGTGTGGGTCACGTCAGAGGTAAGAACTGTACTATCACACTGAAGCCTGTTGAGAAAGCAGCTTTGTGGTTTTAATAAAGGGAGGTAGCTGTTTAACAAAAATGTGGCACACCCGATGGGTGTGTGTGTTTGTGTGTGTGTGTGTGTGTGTGTGTGTGCGCATATTAACTGCAGTGAAAGTATTATGGGATTTGAAACATGCACTAATAAAATTTCATGCAAAAATGCAGAAACGTTTTGCACAGATTTTCCTCTTGGATGCTTTTCAACATGTTACCAAATTTACATCTTTACACAAAAATCACACTTTCTCAGTTTCCGTATGAATAAACTGATTTAGGGCGGAGCTACGTTCGATCTGGGATTGTGATGTCACAAAAATCACAAGCTCAACTGCTGTGAACCAATCACAACTCGGTGTGCAAAGATTTCTGCAGGATAATGACAGGGAGTCACGGACGTCTGACCCCAGTTAAGGTGTTGGCTTAATGACCAGAGGGTTGTGAGTGCAAATCCCAGATTCACCAGCCATTGTTGGGCCCATGAGCAAGGCTTTTAACCCTCGACTACACAGTTGAATAAACTGTGCTTAGTGGTTAGCACGTTCACCTCACACCTCCAGGGTCGGGGTTCGATTCCCGCCTCCGCCTTGTGTGTGTGGAGTTTGCATGTTCTCCCCGTGCCTCGGGGGTTTCCTCCGGGTACTCCAGTTTCCTCCCCCGGTCCAAAGACATGCATGGTAGGTTGATTGGCATCTCTGGAAAATTGTCCGTAGTGTGTGATTGTGTGAGTGAATGAGTGTGTGTGTGTGTGCCCTGTGATGGGTTGGCACTCCGTCCAGGGTGTATCCTGCCTTGATGCCCGATGACGCCTGAGATAGGCACAGGCTCCCCGTGACCCGAGGTAGTTCAGATAAGCGATAGAAGATGAGTGAGTGAGTGAATGAGTTTCGTCAGGTTTATTAAAGGATAATGTAAAATGTTTAAGGTTTATTATTACACAAGTTTTTATTAGCAGCTCAAGCGTGTGATGTTGTTCTGTGTGACACAGATGACTTTAAACACCTTAGAGAAATGTGCTGAACATGACACACTCTTGCGTCAGTCCCAACTCAACTTCTGTGACTAATATCAACTAGATTAATTGCTGCTAGTGAATTGACTTTCTATTAAAAATCTGCATGACCTATTAGCATACAGCGCATATGTATGTGTGGAATGTTTAATGAGGATAAAGGTATATAGATGTTTCTCTGATCATTTTAGTGTTTATTTGATATCGTTGGAGGTTACAGAAGGCTTTAGTTAAGTGTGTGAGGATCAGTACATTGTTGTTTTTTTAAGAAGGTCATCATCATGACACAGGATTAAGAGTCACAGATGAGCAGTGTGTTGTTATGATATGAAATCATTCGACACATGTGGTTTGTCTCACACCCCTCTCACCTGCTGCAGGCTTTTCTACACAACAGAGCACTTTGTGTGTGACAGATAAACGAGTGTCAGATACACAGATAAACAATAAAGTGTGATGGTGCACTCAGCATGTATACTTGGGCTTCAGAAATGAAAGATGAGACCCCTCCGAGCGTTACTGACATTCCTGCTCTTGCTCAACCATGTAAAGGCCTGTCTGACCTGTTAGTACCACTAAAAGTGTGTGTGTGTATCCGTGCACATATGTGTGTACAGTATGTATGCGTTTGTACCTATGTGTGTCTGTTTGTGCACACATATGTGTTTGTGCATGTTTGTGTGTATTGGTGCATGTGCATGTTATTTCCAGCATTTGGCAGATGCTCTTATATCCAGAACAACTTACATTTTATACAACTGAGCAATTGAGGGTTAAGGGCCTTGCTCAGGGGCCCAGCAGAGGCAGCTTAGTGGACCTGGGATTGAACTCACAACCTTTCAAATGGTAGCCCAACGCCTTAACCACTAGGCTACCACATCCCTTGTGTGTGTGTGTGTATGTGTGTGTATGTGTGTTTGTGTGTATATGCGTGTGTATATATGTGTGTGTGTATGTGTGTGTATGTGTGTTATGTTTGTGTGTATGTGTGTCTATGTGTGTGTGTATGTGTGTATATGCGTGTGTATATATGTGTGTTATGTTTGTGTGTATGTGTATTTTTGTGTATGTGTGTGTATATGTGTGTATGTGTGTGTGTTTGTGCGTGTATGTGTGTGTGTTTGTTTGTGTGTGTATTTGTGTGCATGCATGTGTGTGTGTGTTTGTGTGTGTGTATTTGTGTGTATATGTGTGTGTGTGTGTATTTGTGTGTATATGTGTGTGTATTTGTGTGTATATGTGTGTGTATTTGTGTGTATATGTGTGTGTATATGTGTGTATATGTGTGTGTATATGTGTGTGTTTGTGTTCTCAAAATTTAATTTGCTTACTTTTAAAAAAATGTTTAAATGTTTTTAAAACTTTTTTGTTGTTATTAGTTTTCTTTACATGTGTATCATGTGTAAAGCTTTATAACTCTTCTAGAAAATATCCTCCAACTTTTTGGTTATTTAAACCCAGGATCATGAACGTCAGAAGTGTTCTAAAGCACCAGAACAGTTCAACTCCACTTATTTAAGGATCTGTTATATCAGCCAAGTGAATTACAGCATAAAGGCATCACGTCCTGGACGTCGTCACCTACTTTACGCCCTCACATGGCCTTCTGTCAGCTGAATGGAGAACGTTGCTGTCCTTAACCTAAAGCCATCGTCGGTTCTGCTGAATGAATTCAGGTGAGTGAATGAGGATGGATAATTCATAAACTCTTAGAAATAAAAACCTCGAAGCTTTATTAATCTCCCACGGGCCTAGTAATACAATGAGCCTTTATAAAAACCCTATACTGTATGAATGCTGTGTGCATGTGAAAAGCTGGAGTAGGAGCTACGTAAATAAAGAGCTTGTACTGAAATGATGCACCATCACTGATTTTAATGCACGCTGAAATGAATACACTATGCAGAACGCAGGAAGACGAAGAGCCTTCGCAGAAGAGACTCAGAAGACTTATAAAGTTAATAAGGGATTAAAATAATATAATAATAAGGATTAAAACTCAAAATTAAAGGATTAAAACTCACACGCAACATAATGAGATCTCAGGCCTTTCTGTGTCACATCAAGAAAAAGACAAACAAAACCTCAGCGTTACCTCAGATGTAATATAAGACTTAATTCCTGATATAATCTCCAGCCTTTTATAAATGACTATGTGATGTATATGAATGTGTGACAAAGGACCAATGAGGACGCTACTGAATCTGGGATCTGTAATAACACACATTATAGGACATTATACACACATTAAACTTACAGCAGCTGATGTGTGTGTATGTGTGTGTGTGTGTGTGTGTGTGTCTGTGTATGTGTGTGTGTGTGTGTGTATGTGTATGTGTGTGTTTGTGTGTGTGTGTGGGTTTGTGTGTGTATGTGTATGTGTGTGTATGTGTGTGCATGTATGTGTGTGTTTGTTTGTGTGTGTGTGTTTGTGTGTGTGTATGTGTATGTGTGTGTGTGTTTGTGTGTGTGTTTGTGTGTGTGTGTGTTTGTTTGTGTGTGTATGTGTGTGTGTGTGTGTGTGTGTGTGTGTGTGTGTGTGTGTGTGTGTGTGTGTGTGTGTGTGTGTGTGTGTGTGTGTGTGTGTGTGTGTGTGTGAGAAAAAAATCCTGTGAATTCCAGAAGATTGTGATTTGTCAACATTGCAGATGTTTGCAAGCTGAAGGCCTTAATACCAGTTTAACACAAGAATCTACTTTTGTCTTGAGCCTTGAGAGAAATCTTAAGCCTGTTAGGTGTGTGTGTGTGTGTGTGGGTGTGTGTGGGTGGGTGTGTGTACCCTGAAGCAAGTAAACCATCAACTGTGTTGGGGGGGACTGGGGGACAACTGAGGTAAACTACAATATAATCAGAATCAGAATCAGAATCAGAATCAGAATCAGAAAGGTCTTTATTGCCAAGTATGTTTCCACATACGAGGAACTTTTCCTAGTACAGGAGCTCCACAGTGTAAACATGTAGCAATGGTAAGACATGAACATATAAATAATAGACAGTTGTATGTGCAAATTGTAATATAATAACAATCTACTGAATATTGGTTATAGATGAAAAATTCCAGTGATGTTTTCCTTCATCAGACTCCTTAACACTAGCTGTCTGATTTCACAAACACATCGTGGCTCGTTCCCAGCTGAGCTTTAATGTTGTTTTATTGCTTCTTTCTGGTTGTTTCTTGTTTCTTTTATTGTTCTTTCCTCCTTTTTGTCTTCATTCATTCATTCATCTTCTACCACTTATCTGAACTACCTCGGGTCACGGGGATCTCAGGCGTCATCGGGCATCAAGGCAGGATACACCCTGGACGGAGTGCCAACCCATCACAGGGCACACACACACACACTCTCTCATTCACTCACACAATCACACACTACAGACAATTTTCCAGAGATGCCAATCAACCTACCATGCATGTCTTTGGACCGGGGGAGGAAACTGGAGTACCCGGAGGAAACCCCCGAGGCACGGGGAGAACATGCAAACTCCACACACACAAGGAGGAGGCGGGAATCGAACCCCCAACCCTGGAGGTGTGAGGAGAACGTGATAACCACTAAGCCACCGTGACCCCCCCTCCTTTTTGTCTTCTTGTATATAATTAAAGCTGTAATAGTTCTTCATCAGGACGAACCTGTGGTACTTACATTATGGCACTTTTTCCTCAGGAATATTACTGAAAAATAAGGCCATAAGAACAGATCTGACAAGCTTGTCTCTGTCATCTGAACATCTCCACCTTGTTCCCATGGTCCGGTTACAGACTGACGTTTCTGTCGTATATTTACACGATTTAAATGTTCATCGTCACACAAGTCTTTAAACTTCAGCCTCAGTGAGCTTGGAGTTTTTTCATGTTCTTTATTAATGTAATTTTTTTTTACAGAATCTCTTTATCACACACAGGACAGAAAGTGAAGTTTAACACTCAGTTTTATTTCCCCAAATTCCCCACCCCATCTGATCCAACAAGTTTAGAGCTCGCTAACTCCGTCCACACCATCCCACATTTTATTGTACAAGATGAAAGAAATCAAGCATGATGGAACGTGCTGTTACATGTCAGGGTGGAGAGATGAAGCAGTCACTGTTACTAGCCCAAAGCTGATTCTTTTCATAACAACACAAAGCTAAATATTTTATTATTCTTTTTGCATTGCAGCAATCTTCTAATAATCTTAATTATTTATTCATTAAATGTGAAATTTTAACCATTTAAATTTAATGATATGGAACATCAGGGAAATGAGTTCACGTAAAACTTTAGTCACAAAAGTCAACAACAACAACAACAATAACAACAAGCTGTATGTCGTGTTACTAAGAAACCACAAGCTCTCCTGACCTGATGATGAAAACCTCCCACTTTTTTTACTAATGAATGAAGTGTGTGTGTGCTGTTGCTATAGAAACCATAACCAGCAGCACAGTAAAGTTGTAAATATTGTATTTTACTGTTTTATGTTCCTGCACACTGATTAATAACATGAATAAAATGTGATTTATCATGTTCCTCATTGTTCCTCATGGATGCATTTAGTCAGAATGAAGGTGTTTTGTGTTCTGTTGAGATTTAATAGCAACAAGTTCTAATGAAAACCATTAGGATCATTAACGTGTGATGAAACCACTAGAGAATTCCTTAATGTTTTTTTTTGCAGTTGTTTTTTTTAGCGTGATTTGAATACACAATTAACCTAGTTCCAGAGAAAGGATAGACACTTTACACCTCTCCTTTTTCTCTGTTGTGGAGTGAAGAGTGGTGAAGTGTCCACACCCAAACATCACGCTCTCATGGGATTAAACCTTCACCACACAGCCGACACGCCGTGTTTCAGCTGTGATTCCTTCTGTATTTCACACAGCATTTTAAACAGATGATGACTTAATGATCTCAGATGATTCTGCGCTACATTTTACTTTATGACAGAAAAAAAGCGAACTAAAAACCAAAAAGCAGAAAATAACATGAGTGACCTGAGTCAGTGCTTTAGATCTGTGGGATCTTTTGATGGTGAGTCACTCTGGATGTCCTGATCTCTAACTCCAGGGAGAGTGTAAACAGTCTGGATGAAAGCTCACTGTGTTACTCTGTACAGGAAGTCTCTCTCTCTCTCTCTCTGTCTCTCACACACACACACAC